>NW_016909129.1:531805-549487 GCF_001483705.2 Eufriesea mexicana
CCCCCCCCCCCCGCTTCCTCCCTCGATCGAAGCTTTTCATCCCTCCCATTACTTTTTCCATTTGTTCACTCACGTGTTTGTGTATTTACTTTCCTTAATCTTTCGAACTGCTATAATCTCCGACAAGAGATGATTCTCGATTCATCATTTGCTACGTTTTTCAATGTTTCTCATCGTTATTAGTATACAATTATAGACTTAGCTTTAATGCAAAAAGAAAAGGAAAGACTTGTTCAACTCGAAGAATCGAGACATGCGGTACTGTAGTACAAATAATGGTACATCTTCCGAAAATGTTGAAATTAATATTAAAGGAATGAAACTTCCGAAATCCGAAGAAGAATTAGAAATTTGGAATAAATATGAAACAAGTTGGAAGAAAAATTCTGGAAATAATATCGTCGGGATTACCTTGAGATCTAGATGATTGTTCATCTAGGTATCAAAGGAAGCGATTAAATTTGAAAACTCTATCTGAAAAAATAGTCACATATCATTATATACAATATTATTATATATAAAGTACTTGATTGATATATTGGATAGTATGATGTAACATTTGTCTTGGTCTAATTTGATTATCATGTACCGTACTTTATCCTTACGTGTTGAAATTATGGAAAATTGGGGACAAGAACAATTATGAAGGGATGTTTCACGTCGGAAAGTTTATGAAAGTAAAAGTATATATAAATAATTGAGAACATTGAAAATCATTGCACATGTAAGAGTCGAAGTCAAAATGATTGCACATGTAAATACCTTGGATTTATCACAGGACACGTTGTTTGTTTCGTTGTGGTGTGTTACTCGTCAGAGAACGGTCGTTGTACTATAACTGGGCTAATTTTGATGCACGCTGATTAACAGGGCTACGGCATAATTGCTTCTATCACCACCAGTTTCTTCGTTGTTGCTAGAATGAAAATCCAATAGGATCAGTTTCTTTATCCTTCTAAATTAATTTTCCTTCTTCCTTAAATGTAGCTTTGTCTTCTTACTATGTTAAATTACAACTATGGCCACGCGTTACTTGTCTCCTGTCGATGAATTTTACTATCTTTTACATATCCCAAATGACTATCGTTCGTCCCGTATTTGTAAAATACATATAATACGCGCAAACATGTATGTAATTTGTATATGTATAATTATGTATTGTACATACGGTGTCGTGTATTAATATATTGTAATTTATATTTCGGTGTACGCGTGTGTAAAACGTATAATCACCGTTTTCTTATCGAACTGTTCAATTTATCCCGCGTACTGAATATCGCACTGAATGGTTGCAGTTTGTGTGTCATAGGAAGCTACTGACTACTCTCGCCTCTGTTTCAAACTGACCAGTAATCCGTTCGGCGCTTCTCATTTTACGAGCCCCATTATCATCCGTTACATTACTTCCCACGTGAGTGGGAAGTATTCGCTACTTACACATACAATACATACATACATGCAGGCTTGACTTTCATTCCCGTCGTTTTCTTACACATGCTCGAAACTGAATCCTCCGTAATCTCAACACCCTTGTTTCCTCTCAAACAGCGTTTAAATGTTTCTTTTTTTCCATTTTCTCTTTGTTTATACCTCTTGTAATATTATCTCGTAACAAATAGATATCAAATGTGGTTAGCTTTAAGTAAATTTACGAATTTTAAATTATTTATTATGTAACGCATGAGAGAAGATGAGTAGAATGTGGCTTGGGTAAGAAATTTAGCTTACAGATAATAATATAAATCACAATGTATTTTATTACAAATTTTCGAAACGAACAATACAATATTTATTAATTTTGAATTGTTCGGAAAGCCTACATAGACGATTGAGCGTGAATTCACAAGCGTGAAGTCACAGATTTATCCAGTCAAAGTAGCAAATGATCATAATTCATTGAAAAAATTTTAGCTTCAACAGTTTTATGTGATCAATATTTTTCGTCTTCAACGAAAACGTACTGGAAAATGTTGAAAATACTCTTAATAAAATCATTTGAAAAATTCTTTTTCCGTATTCATACACATGCTTAATGCACATATGGTAGTTCATATATGAAAAAGGAAAGTACGAGAGGGACGAAATAACGGGGAAATAACGGGGGAAAAAACAGAACAATCGCGCGTTATCGCTGAAATTTAGTATAAATATATAGTACTGTTCATTTGAAAGAGAAACGTTTCCTTAATTAATATCTCGTTCTATTCAAAAGACGCATTTTGGTGTAGTTTTATGGCACCCTACATACGCGTAAACAAATTCATCGTAAACCTGACTTGTGTATCGTATATTTTAAATCTATAGAAAAAGATGCGTTAATAATAAAATCAAATAAGAAAAGCTTATATTTGTATGCAAATTGAAACTAAACTAGTTGAGGAGGGTAGAATTTAACACAACTACCTCATTGTTTCTAACCATTGATAACACATTTCAGAAAGAAATTTCAGCTACAGTATTCATATTTAGGACCATGCGTAGGAAGATGCATGGGAAGCTTGTAGAGGAATATAATAGGGTAGTTAAAAGTCGGAAATGTTTCATTTCAAAAATACATGTGAAATTCGTATAAGTATGCACTTTGTGTAACTCTAAAGACTATAATGCTACAGGAATTCCACTTTCAAAGGGATCAATAATAGCATCTCCTTTCTTTTTTTCTCTTTTTTAAATTAATCAAATTTTCCTCATAAACAAGTTAAGTACATTCCGATTTTCTGTTCCGTTAGTTCTTAGGGGAATTACGGTCAATGCAATATACTGCAAATTTTTGCGACAAAACGTTTAAAAGTTCGAGAATTGTCGCAGGAGAGATAAGGGTAGGAAGAGAGTCACATCAAATTATATGTATTATATATAATACATATGTATTATATGTAACTATAAAAGACCGAAGCTGCATTAAGTAAATAATTATAAGCTGCAAAATCTGCAAAACCTTCGAAATCATATAAGTTTCAATACATCTCTAGCACCAGTATATGTGAGTATGTAAATTTGAAGAAGCAAATTATACATAGGAATATATACATGAAATGTTAGGATTTGAGAACTTTTATTACATTATTTATTCTTTTTAATAAAATATTTCTACGCTTATGTACTTTTAAGCGTTACGACAAACAAGAAAAGAATTTCTACCTGTCGCACGTCTATACACGTGCGCATATACAAGTATTATTTGTATTTATACAGGATGTCAAAAATAAAAATTTACGCATTTAACAAGTGTTTATATGGTAACAATAACCGAAAGAAATAAGTATTGTATACAAAAACATCCACCATCTGTAATTAACACATAAAAATTGCCTTCAATACGCTACATACTTTTTATGCTTTATTCATTTTTTTTCTTTATTTTTTTAACATCCTGCACATTACGTGCACTTTCTTGAAATAGCTTTTTTTCCAAATAATATTTATCGATATACAAGGACATATGAAAATATTTTATCTGGCCGAATGTTTATTCGGAATTTAGTATGTATATGTAATCGAACAATGTATAGACAAAACAATTGCAAACATTCTCTCTTCCACCTCTCATTTCCTCCAGATCTTCTCCTTTTCTCTGTTCATTCATCATCATCATCGTCGTTGTCGTCATAATTATTTAGTTTTCCTCTTACTCAAAAAATGCTAATTTAGTGCTCCCTTGGTATTAGGAGCATAAGGTTTTATGCAGAATGAACGCTCCTTCTTTGATCTATATCTGTTATATTGAATTTTTCATCTGATCTAATCTGTCTTCATCTGTCTTTTTTTCTTGTTTTTCTTCTTCTTCTTCTTCTTTTTCTTCTTTTTCTTCTTTTTCTTCTTTTTCTCCTCTTCCTCCCCCCTATTTATCAGAGAGAAGAATTTACCAAAATGAAAACGCGAACTCTATACTTTTATTTCATTTACCTTACCTAAAGTTTTTCAAAATCGTAAATACATTAGAAATAAATTCGACGAATTCGGCGAACTTTTCGACATTACTTCCAGTTACATATCATTATCGGTATGCATTTAAAACGTTCGAATAAGGCACACTTATTGCTTTTATAATTATGCATCTCGGTAACAACTGGTACTTCTCATACATGCATTCATCATCCATTTCTTCTGTTCCCCTTGTCTCTCCGATAGTGTAAACTTTGAAAGAGTTAGGAACTATGAAAATATACTTCGTTATTAGAATAATTTTGGTCACACGCATAATTTCAGCTCTGCCTTTTTGTCAATGTACTCATTTTTCTTGATACTAACAAACAAAAGAATACAATAGAGCTAAACTGCAATGCTCACATCACTCGCGAAACAGGCGATTTAGATATATTAGAAACAATGGAATCGGATAACAGTAACAACTCGATCGGAATACATTTTCTACCTACTTATATCCTTGTCGTTTTCGTTTCTTCGCCGTTTTCGTCTTCGTCATCATCGTTGTAATCCACATTATTCAGTGTGCGCGATCGAGAAGTCCTGCCGATCGAAAATTCTTATTTTCGCAGGTTTATCTTTTGTCGGAGAGAGATCTATTCTTAAACTAATGTAAAGTATTTTCTTAACAGCTTTTAACGAGACGGCTCCGCGAACTTAAATTATCGCGATTTAAAAATAAATTTGAATCATATTTTGTACATCAAAGAACTTCGTTTCATTTGAACACGGTTTGGATCTAGCTCGCGTATCGATGCATACATACATGAACAAATTCATTTTATAACGCATACAATTGCATCGATCCACGTTCGCGTCTACATTCACACTTTCATGATATACGCTACAATTAATGATTGTAATATACATTTCATAGGCACATTTCGTAACACTTCTCTTTTTCTTCTTTTTTATCCGTATCATATTCCATATCACTTTTTGCTCTTCTTCCACCTCTTCCTCCTCTTATCCTTCTTCTTCGTCTTCTTTTTCTTTTTCTTTTTCTTTTTCTTCTTCTTCTTCTTCTTCTTCTTCTTCTTCTTCTCATTCGCTTTCTCATTTTCCTTTTCCTTCTACCTTCGTTTACCACTTCAATAAATTTTTACCAAACGCTCGAACACACGACAAACACATTAACTAGCTACGTATTCGGCAAAATGGACTTGTCTATCTGAATTTATTTAAAGAACTTAATTATTCAATATAACTAACGGTTAAGTCTTTGGCGTTTGTACCAATGATTTTTCTATACGCGATTCATGTTTTCTGACGCTAATTTTCAAATAACGAATCTTTAAAAATTCGTGGTTTTGTGTAACGTAACGTACGTTGAATCATGTGGCTGTGATATAAATCTATAATATATGTACTTATTATCTATACATCTATCTCTTAATAGGCACATGCGCTTATTATTCAGTTTATGTACTTAATGTAATTAATAAACGCTGTTCACTCGTTTCGTGTATCGTTTCTTTTTCTATTCTTCCCAAAAATATCCTTCCTTAGATAGGATATATGTATTATACTCGTGAAAGTCGAACGGTTAATCGGTATTATCAATGTTACAGTAACGTTCAATTGTTCTAGGGAGAAATAAGAGATGCATTAACTTTACGTAAACTCGTCGCTATGTGTACAAATCTCTTTTCGAGCAGTCTTATTTATCTAACATAAATGCGAATGTAAACGCCATAAAAATCACAATTGCTGTAAAATGGTACATATTGTTCTAATAGTAATAATTAAAGAGGAAGATTGTTAAAAGGAAAGAAGAAATAATACGCATAAAATAATATACTCATGAGTCTAACTACTGCATAAGTTCAAAATATGGATAGAAAACACGCACAACCATTAACGTCGTATGACTAATTCATTACTTTCGGTACAAGGAAAGAAAGAATTCATTAAACGTGACAACAGAACATAAGAAAATAATTTCTTATGTTCTTTGGCTAGTGTTTACTGTAATAAACTTAGGAAATTATTACAGTGTGAACATATATACATAGGAAGTGATTTAAAAGCATAACTATAAGTAAAGCTTGTAAACAGTTATATCCAACCAATCCACTTTTTCTTTCAATAGAGAAAATGGAAATACATAAATATTTAAGTTCCTTTAGGCATTTTATCCATAAAGTATCACCCGTTTTCTCCACTTCTTTTCAATCTATCACTTCTCCCTTTCTACCCATGAACGTTAAAAAACAACCACGCGTTCGTAACACAATCATATTATGGAGATGATTTTATTATGAATTACGATACACGGAGCGAAGACTTGAACGAAAATATGAATTGACATCCGATTTGACTTTTCTTTCGTAATACAATATTTCACTTGCAACATAATATTTTGGCACTTGTTTTACTCTCAATCTCACGTTTTCTTCTTTTTTTTTGTTTCTGCCAGTCGTGTATTAAAATACACGTATTGACAAAAATATATAACACCGAAATAAAAACGCATCATATTCAGATGTGTCATTTCCACGCCCTATAACATATTCGGTACTGATTTATAATATAGCTGTGTGACATTTTACTTTCATAACGAAAAGGCAGGATTGTTTTTATTAAATGTCCTCCATTAGGAAAGACTCTTATTATTGCCTTGAAGAACACAACGAATACTGAAAAGCCGTACAGTACAGTTCCCACGTGTGCTTTCGAGAGTCTTCGTTGTAGAATTTCAAAATAATGCACCCGTAAATCACGTGTCATACGAAGGTAAACACAACATTCGGAGAGCACTTTCATACGCACAATTGTTTAATGGCTAGTTTTATTATATACTTATAGTTGTTCTTCAAGTTTCATAGGTCTTTGATATTCTCCTCTCCACATATATCTATATATATGCGTACATATACATAGAAAAATTGGCAAAAGAACTAAAATATCAGAAAGGAAAATGTGTTATGAATTCTGTTAGATTCTCTTTTGTCTGATTCGAACATTTTGAAATTGTGAGAGAATATTTAAAAATGGAAAAGAATATCATCGAGTAAGGTTATAAAAGAGAAAAAAAAAAGAAAGAGAAAAAAAAAAGGGAAAGAAAGAAAATTGATAAAAAAGAAAAAAAAAGACAAAAAAAATCAATTCCATGACGATGATATACCAAAGAGAAAGAATTATTTTGCATCCTCCATAGAATAATGGAGAATCGAAAATTAAAAAAAAAAACATCGTTATAAGCTACAAGAGATACAGCTCTCGTTAAACCGGTACGGCCCCCTCACGTTCTTTTTCTTGTTGTCGTACGGCAACAGCTGCCTCAACCAGTAAGTAGAGACACTTGAACTTGTCTTTATCCTCTTCGGGTGGTGTTGGAGGTGGCGTTTCATCTGTATGAGGACTGTGCGCGTTACGCGTATCATATACTTCTGTTTCATGCTGTACGTCAGATGTTTGGATAAGGTGTTGCCTCGGTGCACTCCAGTATGCGGCTTCATTTCCCATAGAAGATTCGTCATCGTCACTAAATAGAATGAAGGAAATAAAACGGATAATTAGTGATACTTTCATCGTTTAAGCTACGTATTGTCAATAAAATCGAAAAAGTAAAAAAATCATATAAGTGAATTTCAATATGCATACCCTCGTCGTGCTGGATGGGCAATTGTTTCATCGTAAGCACCAAGTTGACTGACATTTTGTTCAATTTTAGTTTCTGAATAAGGATACACTATCACACTTGGCCACTGTGTCGATGGACGTTCCTCTTCACTGTGGGAACTACTTTCATAATCATTTGGGCTGTCCTCTTCACTTCTAAAAATAATATGAAATACGAAACGAATTGAATATTTTCTAATGTAATATTTTTCTAATTATAAAATTAGAAAATTAAGGTTTAAGTTGCAACAAACCTATACATTAATCCAGCAGGATCTTCGTAATCATGATCTCTGCTTCGTTTCGGTGCACTCATACCAGCTAACGAATCCCAATTTTGATTGGATCTTGAGCCAAGACCGGATGATTGTTGATGGCTTCCTGCAGGCATTTTTTTACCACGACGAGATATTGTATACTGTAGGGGATCGTGACCTTCCCTTCGAATCATTTCTGGTAGAATTCGTCGTCTGGCATTTATAAACCAATTGCAAACCTATAACAACGAGCAAGTAACATTGAAGTATCAGTAGTCTGTATTATAAACAAGTTAAGAATTTTTACAAAGAAAACAGAAGAAAAATATAAGAAGATACGAAGTGAAAACGACATAGCATCACAACAGAGGATACCAACCTGGAGTACAGTCAAATTTGCTTCTTGACTCAGCGTTAACTTCTCGCTATCGCTTGGATAAGCATTGTATCTATGCTCGTAAAGCCATCGTTTTAAGATTTTCACGGAGTGCTTTGGTAAATTTCCTCGACGTTTTCTCACAGAATGCGTACCAGAATGATGAACTATTCCAGAATGGACCTTAGTACGTAATGCATTCGAATCATGTTCCGTATCGGAACCAAGGAAAACGTTCTCTTGCTGAAACAAAAACCAAAATTTATTGAATTAAATTTATCATTCAAGCACGGGTATTCTTTTTCCTCTGTTATTTCCTATCATTCATCCTTTCATTACGCTTGTTTCTGTGACAAATAGACACATATGTCCTTTATACTACGCATACCTACATTTTATTATTGCATATTACATTTATTCCATTTATCGCATATTACATTTCATAATAATATAATCCTCGTAAAAAGCAATTTCATAATCGAGGCAATCCAAAATTATTGCGTTATCTCTGTTTTACTTATTTATACCGAATATCGGTAATTAAATTTGAATAGATGGGTAATGTAATTTTTTTCTGCTGTACGCAGGCAAAAAAATTTTCATTTTAATTAAGAGAAATTTCGTTAAGAAAATAAAGTTGTTCTTTAAGTAATATAATGCTCAAACAGGATAAGTGTAAGAAAAAAAGGGGAAAAAAGATTAAAAAAAAGAAATAGAAGAAAAGAAAAACAAACGAAATCAAATAATTTTGACGATCAAAACGATCGATGTTTATCCTATAATTAAATAATTTGAAGTAATATCTTTATTCGATTTCCGATTTCGGATGGTTTGGAAAATTTTATGCTTTTCATTTATATTCGTGTGATAGATGAATTTATGTCTGTACACAGGCATATACGCTACTCTTTTAATGAATTTTTTTCTAAATTTTATTATGGCAATTTGTAATCATACAGGTACAATTACAAGTAATATTTCTTTTTTGTCTTTTATTTTCGTAATTTAGATCATTATGATCAATATCTATTGAAGTTTGTGAAAACACAAACTTCATTTTTTATATGATAGAAAAGAAACTAGAAAAGACACAGAATTAATGTGATGGTACAATTAAACGGACATCAAAATATCGTTCTGTTGAAAATATTTTTCTTCGTATACAGAAAAACAACAATTAAAGTTTATCTATCTCTCTGATTTGATCCATTCTGCTATTTTAGGTACACAATTATAATGCGATTATGCACTGCAGTCAAAAGAAAGAAAAAAAAGAGAAATGAGACCGAAAAGGAAAGAATAAAATATGCCGTACAATTGCCTATTAATTTTTCTAACTTCTTACAGGTGTCGTGTTTCAAAAAAATTGTAGATCCTACAGTTAAACAGAAATTTGCATATACGTATAATAATAAACTTGCATTACAGTACTTAATTATAAAGATCACTATATACGAAGATCATGTTACGCCAAAAGTAACTTTGCTATCGAAGTTTTATTTAAAGAGAAGAAAGATCGTGATCTATTATTTTATTAGTCAAACTGGTCGGCACATTTATCCATATTAAGAAATGTAAAAAAAAAATTAGATATTTTTGAAACATACATGAAATCATTGTAAATGTACGAGATACGGTGTAATTTCATCTTGTTTCACAAATTTCATAGACGATCGTATTCCTTTTTCTTCCGAATATCTAAGTGACGTGAAAAAGCATCCAATTTTGCTTCACTCTTATTCTTTCATTATGTATACTATTGATTTCTTTTTTTTTTTTCTTCTTTCTGGTAAACCTACACGCCCGGGGACTAAATCTGCGATCTTGGTTAGTTTGCACCGTCAACTAATCTTAGCGTTTGAATTTGTAGTTACGTAAGGTCCAGTAACCCGACGGCACAAAATTAGGATCCAAGCTCCTCACGGCTAGACGAAAACTATGACGACGTCGAGTGTCACGATGGCGATGGTGATAGCGATGGCGATGGCGGTGGCAGGGACGACGAAGACAACCACGACAACGACGACTACGGCGACGGCAACGGAGACGGCGACGACATAAACGAAGATGATAGGAATAGCGTACAGTGACAAAACTATACCTCAAACATTATCGGCTCGATGGAACGAATACGAGTAGCTAACGAAAAGAAAAAGCCACCCAACGACCTTAGTTTGGTCAGTACACGAAGCGCCGGTTTCTTCCTCCATTGAGCTAAATATACAACGAGTTGCCAGCGAGTTTACAGATGCACCGTGCGTTCTAATGGCGCACAAAGCTATTCGATGATCTATTCTCATCCTTTTTATTTCTTTCTTTCTTTCTTTTTCCAAATAATTATCATATATTGATATGATAATATAGTGAAACGTATGAAAGTAGAATATATCATTGCTGTAACAAAAAATAAGTTTGTAATTATTGTTACGTTTTCAATAGCTAAACAATACAAAGATATAGTTTCTACCTTTCAAAGGTGTAAAGTACTTTTAAAACAAAATTGTGCAAAGCAACAAAATTTTCAAATTGCCGAATTTATAATTCGACTGATAGTGTGTGAAGGAGTTATTAATATTACAATATAATCACAGTCTATAAATTTCTCGAAATTTCAAAACGTATCGAAGCTACTGACGAAATTTAAAACGATTTCGTCGATTTCATACAAACGATATATAATCGTTTGACAGCATTGAAAGAAAATAAAAAATATCGAATCAACGTTAGAGAAATATTACGAAATAAGTTTCATAAAGTATCTCAGTATCTATTTACAAAGTTACATCGTAATAGTGACAGTCGGTGACCCGTAACACGTTTGGAAGTTTTCCAAAAGATCATCATAGCATTACGCGACGTTAATTATTAGTACTCCTACTGCACTCAAAAATATCATGTACAGTACATGCAACACGGCTTTTCACACTGTGCGTTCTTGGCCTTTAATTTCCCGACTTTTAGTTTTTGTAAAATTCTTAAAAGACGAGAAATAAGACAAGAAATAATAGTTAAGGACATATCAAAATTATTCTTTGAATTTTCGTTCATATTTTTATCATAATCAATGCTCAGAAAGTATTTGATATCGAAAGAATTATTTGACGGTGGTAACCTTCGTGACATAAGCTTACGTACGCAATGTCCGGGGAATTTTGCATTGAATACACCGATTAAAAGCATTAAAGATGTAAATACATTTTGTTAGTGTTACTATATTAATGAACATTAGACGAATATTATACTACTTGTAATTTATTATTCAGGATCTTATTCCTTCAGCTACAAGCTCCATCTCTGTGATAATCCATAGTATAGAAATCGAAACTAAACTAATAAATAAATTAATCATGAAGTTTCAACAATTTCCAATACTATTTCCTACGCAAACAGATATTCCTATTCTGTTCGAAATAAGTTTACAAAAAAAATCCATTACTTTCTGTAACAAGCACTTGACATTTTATATTAATATCATTGATAATATAATTGCTACAATTAATTTACACGGTACTACTCTTACTAATTCCTTACTAATCCCCCCCCCCCCCCAAAATCAGACGATAAAACGAATTGTTTTTTTTTTCAATTCTGAATAATGAATGTTAAACTGATCGCTAACGATTTAAGCTTACAGTTAAATGGTGCCACGGGGTTTACACAAATGCTTACAGGGATCCCGACCATATTGATGTGCAACGGACTTAAAATCTATCCCTGAAGATACAAACTTTATCTCACACGTTACGTCTCAACGGGCATTTTAGAATATGTCAAATTTATGAAACATAAATGACGTAACTGCAATCATATGCGCAATACAAGATCATTTTGGAACAATCATATTTAATAATGCTTGTTACTTCTTTGAACAATTATTTTCAATTAATCAATTTACATTTACATTTTTCAAACATTATACCAATCGTATTATACGTCATAGAATGTTTAAGGTTATTTGACGAATACTATTAACGTAATACATTAGATATATGTTAAAAATAATCACGAAATGAAAATTCACAGAAACAGTCACAAGCTAACACACAACTGTACATAGATATATTTTCGTTTTCTTGAGTATTACAGGCATACAAGAGTGTAAGGAGCGTCAGTGTATGAGTAAATAAAACAGAGACAGTAAGACATCTAGAGGGAGGGAAAGGAGAAGGGAGTGAAGGTGGGACGGAGATGGGGAAGGGAGGAGAGATGGGGAAGGGAGGAGAGATGGGGGGGAGTGAGTGAGTGAGTGAGTGAGTGAGTGAGTGAGTGAGTGAGTGAGTGAGTGAGTGTGTGAGAGAGAGAGAGAGAGAGAGAGAGAGAGAGATATGAGTGACAATTGCGCAATAGGCACAATTTTTTGCTCTGATTCTGCAACACTGGTGGTGATAGACGATCAATCTTGAAATCAATTACTCGTTTTAATAAAACGTAAATTTTGCACAATTCCATGTCTAATTCGGTAATCATATGATATTTCATCGGCACATTACTATGAAGACTCGGAAAATAGAATTCAACAAAATTGTTAGTTCTATAAAGAAATTCAAGAAATTTATCTTAAATCGATGATCATTATCACCCTTACCTGTTACAAACATATTCGCATGCTGAGCGGAGGAAGAATTATCGTTAGGCGGCATAGTCGATAACGACAAAGGCGATATTGTGCGACGACAGTCAGTACTTTGCGAATGACGAAAATTATGCTGTAGTTGTTGATCAATTTGAGAGTTTAGTTGATGTTTGTGTCGATGATGATGTCGGTGATGGCGATGACGATGATGATGATGATGGTGGTGGTGGTGGTGATCGTTGCGGTGATGACGCCGATAACGATGATAACCTTGCTGCTTCTGTGGATGTCGAGGATGTTGATGCTGATCATCGTGATAATATTGGTTACGATACTGATGAAGGTAGTGTTGTTGTGTACCTGTCATTCTTTCGGTACTCTCTTTTTGTTCCAAGTGCATAGCGGCTGGTGGTAACATGACGTTCTTGTATTTATAATAACTTAAAAAGCTCGATACACGTTGCGAAAGATAACACGACACAATATTAAAATAACTGGGAACTTCAATGAAGAACTTTATCCAGATATTCCCAATCTTCACCGATGATTTTATGTCTTACTTTGAATAGTTCCTATAATCATCCCTATACTGCTTGACGTTGCGTATTGATTAGAATGATTAACATAACGTTTCTTTTTCTCACTAGATATTCTCGCCTTCTCTTTTTCCTTCTTTCCTTTTTTCCTCTTTTTCGGCTTTTTGTTCTCTGTACTTCTCAAATTTGGCGTTTAATTAATTCATTTAAATAACAAAACATAAAAGATTTTTATTCCATTTATCAGAAATCACGGAAATAAGTGATGTTTCAATAATGAGATTCTGATATTCTCCCTCTGTTGATCTTGTATTATTGCATTACTAATTATTGTTACAAAAATGACACCGATGACGTTATTTGAATGCTATTCACGTAATACAGCTGTATCTGACGGATTTGCATGGAAAGGTTTTGTTTTTTTTTTCTCATTTTAAATAACTCAATTTTCACTTTTAAATATTATTCTGCTTTCTTTTTTCTTTACTCTCCGTTGACACTTTTAAAAGCTAGATAGTTTAGTTTACTCAAGATTCATTTCTGATTAATCAGCTTCTTTTTATTTTCATTTGTTTATTTATTTCTTGCAACTAAAAAATTTATTTTGTTCATAATTCGTCCCTACTTAGAAATCGTTCGACAGACAATGGCGAAGGACAAAGAAAAAAGAACAAAAACGAAAAAAAAAGGAAAAAATATACAATAATAAAACCGTGATTCCTTTTCTTTAAATTGAAAACGCACTTACTTCACTTCCGATTATTTGCAACGACTGAAAAGCAACGAGGTGATTAAAAACAAAAATATCTTCTGCATTACTCGTATTCAACTTCAAGAACTGATCAAATCCTGCCGCACGACGTCCATAACGCGACTGGGCCAACCATGTCGGAAGCCGGCTTGACAGAGGCGTCTGACAAGAGGCAAATCAAACACAAGAATGAGTGCATGTGCACACAGCAAAGAGAAAGAAAGATTTGCGCGCGCGTATCCACTTCTCGCTTCTTGGCCTGTCAGCCATTAGACTGTCTCACCAACATAGCCCCCCTTCCCTTCTATTTGCGTCTTTCCCGCCATATAGACTTCGTAAGTATACAACATCGAGAGCCGTTGGTTGGTGTTCTAGTAATGATAGCGTGCGTTATCCCCTCCAGGGCAGGTATGTGCTTTATTGGCGGGAAACACATTCCACCATATACAACTATGTAAGCGATGAGTACTTGAGCATAAAAGAGTACTCTCCACCGACTTTGATAACATTGAAACATGTAAAACTCGACATTTTGAATAACTTTCTCTTGTGAATATAATCACCGTTGAAGCTTAATTCTCGAGATATTAGTAAAATTCCTTCGTTACTAAGCATTGAATTTTGCCTGTACGTACTTATATACGTCCATAGCAGCGTGTGCGTAAGCTTAGGACCATGGCTTATCTTCTGTTTCTATAAACACATCACCTCGATAGCTGAACGGTAGAACGTAACGGGAGGAATCATATAATGCAATCTCGTGGAAAAGTATCTACATATATATGATATATACTTATATCTGAGCGGTGGTTGTATGCATAAGAAAAAATTGTTAAAAATACCAAGTTTTACGACATATCTAAAAATCATCGAAATCACTACAGAGTATTCTTTTATACACGATTACCAAGCGGTATACGTTTGGGTTTCGAATATCAAAACCCCGTATTATCAAAACTTTACACATTTTATGCTCCATTTTAGTGGTTTCATATATCATTAGCGTTTCTTTATTTTTTTCTTGCTGTTAATTTCTTATTGTAAACAATTCATACAAATTCATACGTTACGTTCATCACCACAAACTTGTATTTAACAAAATTTCTCGTTTGATGACGCCCATTTTTTCTACTCAATTTGACCGGTACTTCTCTTCTACTTTCTTTATAGTTTTTTCGTTATACTTTTAAAATAAGACATAAATTATTCTTAACATTATTTAATGCATACTTAAATGTGAAAGAGAAAAAAGGGAAAGAATCTTTTACGTGTTTATCGTACGTTACAAATAAATATGATATTCGTATGACACCCCATTTAAAAGGTAGAGATACGTGAATAGATAATATAAGATAAGGTTATAAGATAAAGTATAATCTAAGAATAGAAAAAGCATGAAACGGTTGCACGTGCACATAGAAAAAAAAAGAAAATGCACTACTTCGATATGACCTAATTTTCTAAAAATTACTAATGGATTCTATTGCCTATCGTTACATTTTCGCAATGAAAAGATTTATAGAATAAAAATGACATGTCCGTAATATCTGCTGAATATATCTCGGTATCTCAGTTGAAAATAGATAATGTGAAACATTTGTATGAACAAATGCATGATTTTTTCCTTTACACTGAACACGTATATGTTTCTGTGTACACGAATTTAACTAAACAATATAGAAAATTATGAAAAGCACGTGGGAATGTATAAACGATTTACATACATACTATCATGTATACGTATTTTACTTGTAAGAAGATCTACATAGCCAGAAAACTTTTTATACGTTCTTCATTTTGTACTACTATTATTAATATACTAAAATTCAGTTTCATTTAAATAAAAAATGCAGTTAACAGCTTCTGACTTTCGATACTATTATTTATCCCTGGACGTCTCGAATAACATAAAAGTTTATTTTTATCTTATCGTGTCAACCCTTATATGACCGTTTCAATCGATGATATTTCTAACGCGATAAAACTGTTATCATATTCCTTCCTTTTTCTCTCTATTGCTTAGTCAATACGAAATTTACCCCTATTCATCGGCATTAACATCTTCGTCTTCAACATGCCAATTTATAATAATTGATTAATATTACGAAAAACTGGTCCTGCCTTTTTTAGTTTTACGTTTTTCTCTTCTTTCAAAGGTGTTTGTAAGCAATTCGTATATACGCATACACGCGCGCGCGTCCATACAATGTGTACACAAGCATAAACTTTCTTTCTGGCCAAACTACACTGCGCTACAGTTTTTGTTCCACAGTAATCGTCACAGAAACTATTTAGTACCTCGTCCGTAATTACTTTGCGAGTCTCTTTGTTAGATCCTTTAAATGGTTTAAACGAATGTTGAATCGTGCGTGTGACTATCGAATGAATTTATACCTTTTGTTAGCTATCTACTGCTATCTCTGCTAACGCAAATTGGCAGAACTCAAACAAATTACCATTTTTTTATTCATATAAATACGATCAGAAAGCATATACATAAATTTCGAATTTGTTTTAAAAGAGATACTTTTTAAACATAGTTGCCACTAAGTAACATCAATAATTGAACACGATATTTTTTACTAAGAAAGGACATTTTAACTTAAAAAACGGAAAAAATGAAAAGGAAGAGGGAAGAATAAAAAAAAAAGAAAAAATAAGAATAAACTCTGAACAAACCCTGTGTTTAAGGACAAAAGAATATCAGATTGTAAAAGTAATGGTGTACGTATCTTATACACAGCACTTTTTATTCGATGACCAAAGTAATGATAATGTCATATATTGCTAGCTTACTATTTCTGTCGTAAAGAAAGAGAAAAAAGGGAAAATAAAAAGAAAACTTCCAATCAACTTGCTGCTGTTTAATACATTGATCCTTAAATGGATTAGTATTCATCGAACGAGTCTTTTGCAGAGGAGATGTTTTAAAAGCAACATACGACCAAGCTTCAAACCTTCTACACGCAAAGGAACATCGATTCAAGAGGAGAGACGAACATTCTTCATAGGTCAGCTAGCATAGAACGATTTTAGATACGGCCTTTGGGCTGCTCGTGCCTCGCGTCGTGGTATGTCTTCGCAACTATTTCGCTCCAATAATCATTTAATGTACAGATATCATATGTCATACCTATTCTTAACTAAAATCCATTTCCAAATATACCCTAAGGTAGTAAAGTAGTAAATTCGATTTCTTATTTGATTCACATTTACAGGGTGGATACGATTACGAGATCTTATATACGTGTCTTGTACAAAAGAAGAAAATGGGGGGTGGGGCAGAGATTAGGGAAGAAAAGAGAAACCACGCGTAACGAGAAACATCGCATTTCGATTCAAAATTCTATATTGCTGTTCGATTAAACAGCAATAAATTTATCTGTACATTCCCCTTGGTTTTATCAATAACAATCGAGATTACTGCGACAGAAGAAATTATACTTCTATTCCACATATGATAGCCTCTACCGTCTCGTAACACTCAACACGATAACCTTACTGTATACATAATTCGAGGGATGGAAGAACTAAAAATTATGATACCGATAACTGATAATACTCGTGTCATGAATGAAAGCAATGTTAAACTAGTTTTATATAAAAATAAGTCCGACACCCCCCCCCCCCCCCCCCCC
>NW_016909129.1:550086-560145 GCF_001483705.2 Eufriesea mexicana
CCCCCCCCCCCCCCCCCACACACACACACACATATATAAAACAGTACACACAAGGCTGTAATTATAACGTTTCCTTTGGAAAGAAAATGGAAAAAGAAAAGAAGAAAAAAAAAGAAAAAGGAAAAGTAAATATTGTTTAATTACTTATCTTAAAATGATTTTCAAACGATGTGTCTTATTTACGTAAAAACATAAGTACTATCGATCGATGATATCATAAAATTTAAAAAACCATGCACCATGTTTCAATGTCATATAACGTGTCAAGTGAAATGCAGTATTCTGACAGGGCAGTTTACAAGTCAGCTAGTAAACAGGTATCAAAAACTTTCAGATGTCATCGAGAGCAACCAAGACACGATTAACGCGAATGGCTGCACTACTATCAGTTACATAACAAGGCAAAGATAGGATGACACGAAATAACGTTATGGTTAGTTCATAAAATATTTTCTGCTTCATTCTTTTCGTCATTTCTCACATCACTTTTACGCTATTCTATGTTTTGCACACTTCATCGATGATACAATTATAACAAACATCTCAAAAGGGATAAAAAATAATGCTACGATAAATAGTACAATTTAGTATGCATCCAATATAATACAGTTTAATTTAATGTAAAAAATAACGAATAACCCGTCATTGGACGTGCTGCAGTGATTACTATTATGTCGATCGTGACCGATATTGTAACACCTTCGAAAACAATTAGGCCGATAGGTTAAAAGGAAAAAAAAAAAAAGAAAGAAAGAAAACAAAATTATGATTTTGAAACTGTTTAAATAAAAATTTTTATCTATTAAATCTAAACATAAATTATTTCCATTTCGAATCGAATTCATCAAATAAACTAAAGCACAATAATTCTTTCCATAAGATTGGGTATTACTTCTGTTACCCATACTACTACCAGTAGTACTATTATTACTATTATTAGATGTGTTACACAATACTCTCGCGTCTTCTCAAACGAGTTTCGCTGGCCAATGACCAAAGCAAGATAACGTCGTGTATCGCGACCCATTTACCGACTTGCTAATCTCGAACTCTAATCCGAACTTGATTTTCCTAAACTTCCATCATTTAAACATTTTCATCATTTGTGTTCCACTTCCAAGCACAACAAATGTAATTGCATTTATTTAACAGAATTATAAATATCCGTGAAAACAACGTGTTATATTTTTTACTAAACTTCCCAAATTTACTTTTACTATACAGTCTACGATCTGTCATTATTTACCATGTAATTATTACAATGTGATCAGAAAAAGTTATTCTTCTTTATTCTATTCTTCCCATAAATTTATTACATAACAACGTTATAAAATGTGATATAATATCTAATTTCATCTAATTTCAAAAAACAAATATAAATTTGTACGTTTTTCCTACATGCTTCTATTTCATACGTTACGTAATAATAGACATCGTATGAAAATATCTACCTTATATTTAAACCTTTTAATGCTTCGTATTTCTGCGAAAAAAGCATTCATTTAAATTTTCGAATGTATTTTACAAATATTTACATTTTAATTCACATTTTGATTAATAAATTACTATATGTGTTAGTAAAACGTATGAAACAATATGTACCTTTTAGACTACTTCACGTCTCATATTGCAAACATATTGCAAACTGTTAAGACTTTCATCTTAACAAACTCATAAGAAAATATCGAAATTGTTATAAAAAGTTTCCTAGAACAAGGCAAAAAATAAACTAGTATAAAATTAGAATTGAAATTAATCAATCATATACAAAAATCACTTTTTATATGTAGTCACATGGCGCGCATGTACTGTACATGCATCACATGTGTATACACGTATGTATGTGTATATAATGTGAAACATTATTCGTAATCACAAATTAATTCTGTAACATGAGCAAATTGACATTCCATATTATTTAATTAAATATTATTCAATCTAAAGGTTCGTTTGAAAGGAAAGCTTTCCTGTTATATATTTCATTTCGTTACATTGCGCTAAACAAATGAAACGTTTTGCTATACATATATGGAATCTTCTCATAGGAGCATATACAAATCATATTGAAAAAATAAAGACACTTCAATAAGTGATCATACGAGCAAAGCGCGCGTAAACATATTAGTATACGTACTATAGGTGCGCGTGCACGCAAAGCGACCAAGTAGTCAGACAGGCAAGCAAGCAGGCAAGCATGGAAGGCACGACGGAAAAAGCAGAATGACAGTTGGTAATTATAACGAAGAGCGGATTCCGTGGGATAAGGCTGGTGAGCCCCGTAGAAGTAACGAAGTCCGCGCTGTGGCGCGCCACCACGTGCCTAACTAGCTAGCTGGTTCGCTGACTGCGTGCTAGCTCGGTAGCCACGCGTTATAGCATTGTAGATGATGGCGTCTTGCAATACAATTTTCAATATACTACGAATAAGGACTTTTATTCCATATGAATTGATAATTTTTAACAAAATTATCAATTCGATACTGATTAATTACTTCACAAACGTAAAGAGTTTATCTAACTAACGAAATGCTTTATACTCACCAATACGATGATCCATAGTGAAAAAATTGAGGTAGACGTAATATGCACGCGGTGTGGTAATGTCCTCGTGGGCTCCAAGCAATTATTTGATACTTAATAAACTGTTAAATAGAGAAAAATAAATTGGTAAGAAAAAAGAGTACACAATTCAAGTATAATTGAAAGTCATGTCATATTTAAAATATGATAGCCATGCAAGTTAACCGAATAAACCAGAGAAGGGAACGCATAAAGTGTGGCCAACAATTCGTGAGGACGCGTGCACTAACACGATAGAAAAATTGTACGATCGCGCAACACGACTTAAGTCAATTTTTGCCGGTCATCGAGTTTGAATATACGAATGATGAATGACAAACAACACGAAAAGATATGTCATCTCCATACCGTTGAACAGTTAACACGCGGCGTGTCTCGCGACTTCTTTCCCTCTCACGTTTTCTTCTTCAACCAACTGATCTGTCGTTCGACAACTCACCGGCGTATCTCTGTGTAGTTTCCCTATGTTTCTTTCGCTCACACCGTTGTTTTCTGATCGAATTACTCCCCGTTATGACTAATTTCTTGTTGTCTATGACAGATAAACACTACGAATGCGGCGGGTTCTCGTAGCGTGTGCGCCAGCGTCAGTAAGATTGACAGTCGGCGCTGGTGACAGACAGGTGCGCCCGCCTTCCGGCCTAACAAGTCGGCAACCTACCGTCCTGCTTACGTATCTTTCTCTGTTCGTTCGCATACCCGTCTGCCCGCCTGCCCGCCAAGACCCTTCACACGTTATACCATTCATTCTATCCTTTAACATTTTCCTGCCATCTAGTGACGCTGTAACCAAAACACGCATGTACTATTTAATCGTACGCATCTTTCTTTTCAGTATTTTCAAATCAACTGCATCACAATCGTGTTAAAGTTACTTTAACTTTCTTATTATACTCACATCCTAAAAATCATATCTTTTAATTCATATCATTTTTTTTATATCGAACTTTACTGAAATTATCTAATTTTATTTACTCTTATGTATATTTCAAAACGTGTCAAGCTATTTTTTATTACATTTTCTAAAAGAATATGCAATCATACAAAGATTTACGTACATAATAACAGGATTTAATTACATTGCAATTGTCATTACAATCAAACATACACTTATTTTTACTAAATTTAATATACAAATTTATTTATTTACTTTATTTAACACAAATTAGTTAACTTAATAACATAATTTGATAAATAATAGATTAAATGAAGGAAATAGTCAAATTTTGTTTAAAATTATATAATTAAATAAAATTGTACATATGCGTTATGTATTTATAAAGAATAATGACATGGAAGTATATAGAATATAGATGAAAGGTAGAAAAATCAATGAAAAAGCATACATAAACCATTCTATTTTTTATATTTATAGCATTTGATATCAACAATATTTTGAGTTTATCCAATATATTGTTTACTATTTATGAAATACATATATATGAATTCTAATCGAAGGTATAAATAAATGGAATCTCTTCAAAGGTTCTTTCACCTGCTTTGACCTTACGTGCAAATTCTGACACTAGTATTTCCTGTCTGTTCATCAGTTTTTCTCCACTCGCACATTCCAAAAGATCATCGAGTATATCTTTACATTTTGTCTGTCCTATAAGAAACCCATATGCACAGACGCATTCAGCTGCTTCCAACTCAAAATCTCTACAACGTTCATTATATTGCCAATGATTATAAGGTGCCGAAAATCTTTCTGCTGGAAGTATTACACAATGTGTGTCCCATGTATTACGAACCAACTGATTTCCCATGATCCTAAAATTTACAAGTAGTATGTTATCATTAATCTTTTATTACGTTATTACATACAGAATGGTAAAAAAGATTAGTAAACATCCTCGAATAATTAAAGTACATAACACATTGTGATATTTATTCCTGTTAAATTACAATGCAATGATTAATGTGTTTTAACTAATATAACCTGTGTATACCTATTTTTATGTCTTATTCTTTTTTATACTGCAAAATGAGATTATGCTACAAGCAAGACGTATAACTTAATAAATCAATGTATTTTAATGTAAATTATTGCACTTTAAACCAAGCTAAATGCCATTACCTCAAGCTATTAGTTGTATAACAAATGTTTTGCTACGAAGCAGTACTGACAATTCCGCTAACACCGCCACCTATTGTACGATATAATCAACTTATTAAACATATCGAATATCACTTTATTTTATTTATGATAAAATTAATATTTATAAGCAGCAATATTATTAAAAAAAAAGATAACAGTGTTAAGAAATATATATTGTATTATTTTATTGTACCATTGTTATACACTCGTTCTTATTTAATTGTATGCTTTTATCAGGAATATCTGAGGCATTTTCCACTTTTCTCATCGCATATTACATTTATACATTATTTTTATTCATTAATTACAATAAAAAATCCTCTATCTCTTTTTGTAAACACGCAAGTTGTGACCTTTTTAGAATTGATTTGAAAATGAAATTAGACAAAATATTATCTTGTTTTGAATCGAAAAATATAAGTTTACAGCTATAACAAAGATATTTTTCAATTATTGATTGTTTCATAAAGAAATCACAAGTATCACTTTGGCATTGACATTTTTTTCTCCTGAAGTCATTTATATTTTCAATATGATCATTATTTGATAGTTCACAAATATTTAGAGAATTCATAGTCATGTTTAATGAAGTTTCTGTAACTGTAGAAACTAATTTAGAAAATAACTTTGCCTTTATAACTGATAATTGTTCCTCTGGCAAATAACACGAATCTAAACTTACTTCGCAAAGTATACAGGTATTACTAACATCTCTATCAATGGTAATCTTCATATCATTGTTTATTTTATTCAATCCTCCCATGTTTGTGGCCAATTTTTCACTTGTACGATATATTGTAGATACAGTGCCAAAAAATTCAGAATCCAATTTATGAACAAAGTTTCTTGCAATATTTCTTATTGACGATGGAAAAGAAAAATTATATTTCTGAGAATTGAGAATTGGACATAGTTTATAACAATTTATATATCCAGTTACATCATCTCCTGTGAAATCTTTGAGTGGCCTAAGTAATATTACATCTGTGTGTCTCATATCTGAGAAAGCAACATTAAAAGGTAATTGATACCCTCTTCCAGTCGATATATTCGAAAAAACTTTTATTGCAAGATCAACAGATGTATCAGCAATGAAAATTTTATTGCAATTAAGTTCACGTGCTGCAGATACAAGTAATATTCGTTTTAACTGCTGTAATAATTCATCTCTTGCTGTATCATTTTCTAAATTATTAAAGCTTTCTTGCAGCATTGAATCCTCATTAGTCATATTCACAAGGGGAATATTTACTGGCTGTACCATTTTATTACAAGTAGCATCAGTTATACATTTTGATAAAGGTAAAATGTACATCGTTATTTGTAAGCTTTTAGCTTCCTTAACTAATGCATTTCGAATAGATTCTCTTTCTATAAATGTACGTCCCTTCACAATACCATCTGTGGAAACAGAAAAAGTACAAAAATATGAAAGATATATTTTGAATTTTGCTATGTTTTCTTTTCTCAAAACTGCTAGTAATAGGAACACAAAATTTATAACTCTTACCATCTATGTAAAGAACTTTAAATGAAAAGTGTAGCATTTTAGAAACTGATTCATTTACATTGCCTTTGAGGAGATGTAGAAGCACAGTTGAATTTGCTTTTCCTGAATATGCAACAAGTACTGAATCAGATGGCTGCATTAATTTGGATTTACCAAGCGTCGCTCTAAACTTATGTGTCAATACAGTTAAGAAACACATTTTACAATATTTATTTTTATTCTTCAAAGAAATTTGCGCTTCTTGACAACCACATTTTTTGCAAACAAGTATGGTGTTATGTTTGTCTATGGTATCAGTAGGCAAAGTGAATCTATGAAAAAAAAATTAAGAATTGTACAAATGACTAATATCTTCTCATAAAATTATGAAATTGTTCATATAATGAAAGACTCACATGTTTTCCTGTACATCTGACATTTCAAGCATGTCATATTCACACGCGTTTAATGTACACATTTTACTTTTTCTCATTAACTACGTACAATAAGTAATCAATTCTAACCACGCTTTCGAATAAACTTCTTAGTTTCTTTGAAGATTTGTAGTTTACTTCAAATAATACAATTTTTTAGAATTATAATTATAAGTGACAAAAATTCATAAATATTGTATTAATAAGTAGAATATGCAGAAGTTTGTCAATTTCTTTTATATAATTGTGTCTAATAATTATCCCGTTGGTCTATTTGAATAGAGTTGCCATTGTTGTTACTAATACCGATTATTAATTGGTATTTACTACTGTTACTTGTCCAAAGGTGTCATTTTTTTTCTCAATTGTGTAGAATTATGTTCTTATAAAGATTCTATATCTTATTTTAGTTTGTATCAAAATCGAAAGTACTTAAGAGGTTATATGCATATACAGTTAATGAAAGGCAAATATAGCGAAACAAATACATAAACATTGAAACAATTGCAGTGTACAAAAATGATTGGTATATTAAACCTGGCAAATGCTACTTTTAGGTATCCATTATTGAATGAATGTTTATTTTTCAATATTTTTATTTATTTTATTAATAATCATTTACCGATGCAGGTCGTCTTCGTGTTTAGTTAGTAATTCGCGTAATTTCTCCATTTTCACAAATCCATTATGCTTCAGAGCAACTCAGGTGCTTTTGTAAGTATAATAGTTTCAGATTTTGTTTCTTCTCAGAACACATTTATTATAACATTACATTTGTTCTAGAGCAGAACCAATGAAAAAAAAGAAGAAGCTGGATCCTGCAATTATTAGAGCTAGAGATGAGAGAAAGAAGAAAAGGATAGAAAAAAGAATTCGTTCTTTACAAAAATTTACAGATCATATGAAACCAATTTATGAAATAGATGTATTGCCTGAATTATTGAAGAATGAGTATGTAGATGTATAATGATAAAATATGAATACAGAGATTGAATTTTATTCTTAATATATCTATAATGAAACAAATGTTTGGTAGTGAAAGAATCGGCCACTTGACGACATCACTTTCAGATGAGGAAGTAGAAAGGAGAAGATTGTTACAAAGAGAGTGGTCTCTGTACAAACAAGATCAATGGTTGAAAGATTTACGTGTTATAAAATCTATTATTACCTCACAAGAAATAGCATTAAAAGAATTAAAAGCTGTTTCAAAGCAACTTTATAAGGAAGCAGTTGAAGTAAATATGTGTATTATATTAGAAAATTAACTTCTTGTATTCGAAATATAGCATTTAATAAGTCAAATTTATCAATAAAATAATATACACGTGTGGATTTTAAAATATATTCTGTTTCAGTTTGATCACTTATATATACCATATAGTGTAACTGGACCAGTAGATACTCCATCAATACAAAATTATGATAGTCCTGATGGCGAATATATAGAAACCACTGTTAAATACATAGGAGAATAGTTATAGGAAATAATGGTGAATCATGATAAGAAGGAACATTAAATAAAGGATTACATGATTCAAGGAAACTAAGCTTCCTTGAAACTATTATATAAGTAAAATCATTATTAATTTTCGTCATTTTGATTATTGCCATCTTATCAATTCACAAATAAAATGTATATTTAATACAAATTTTAATTTGTAACTCAAATAGAGAATAAATTATAAGAAAAAATTAACTATTATATCAGTGTTCATAAATTAATATAAATGGTAATTTTATTCCTTATTCATTTAATTTTTTCTAATTTGAAACATTTTGCAACATACAAATATTTTTAGTTTTGATCATTTATTTTTGGATTACTTTCGTATTCTATATTGAATTGACTCTTTTTAATAACATGAAATATAAATATTTAATGCTTGCTTAAGTTATTCAATAACGAGATAATTAATTGGGAAATATGAAAATATTTGATTTAAACATAGTAGAATGATGATAAAATTTAACCAGTGGAGTTATAATCGTAACATGTTACTTTTTCACTGTGCCGATACCGATTCAAATTACAATTCTCTTTTGCATATAGGGCAAGTATCATTGGTTTTGAGACATTGACGTAAACAGCCAGCATGAAAAAGATGGTAACAAGGTGTTATTCTCGCCCTTGTCATGTCGCAAAGACAAACAGCGCAAACATCGTCAAATTGTTTAATTTCTTCCAACGTTGCTCTTCTATAACGTTTCAGTATTTCATATTCAAGTTTTAATGCAGGACCATATATTCGTAATAGATCTTTTAATCTTAAGTAAATGTTCGTATAAATAGCGATCGATAAAAATCTCAAAGATACTGTTGGCAGAAGTATTAAAACAAGCAAAGTCGAAGCGCTAATGGTAAATAATATTAATATTACTGGAGCGCATAATTCTTCGAGGCTTTCAAGTATCTCCAAACGAAGAAACTTTAAAATCGACGGGAACATCTCAACGAAGACTTTTTCCGTTGCCAAATAATAAATCCATGTTATTATCGTGTAATTTATTGATGGTCTACAATAGTAAGATAAATTAAAAAAAAAATATATATACCGAATGAGTGCGTGAGGGGGTTGGGGGTGGGGGTGGGAGGTGTATCGTTATTCATGGAATTAACATGTTTGGTTATTTCTTTTTCCTTTCTACGTTTTTCTTTTTCAATTATTTATTAATCATTACTCACTTGTAATGCTCAAGATCCTGCTCCAAGCCAAAAACAAGAAGCATGAATGTTAATGTTACAATAAACGTGACGGCTTTAGTCCACTCAAAAACTATCTTGGTAGCAGACATAGCTAAATGTTTGATTTTGGATCGTTCTGTGAGAGTCACATAAGGTGACCAATCTTCCTTTTCAATTAATTCTTTAATGTAGAAAATACAATAAGTAACTACATTGTAAAACATTAATGTGTAGAGACATGTAATTTTTGGTTCTGATATAAAGATGCGATCAGCCAGCATTAGAAATATAATTTGGTTCGATATCATAGAAATGTTCTTCATTTTAAGAAAATGGTTCTCTGCACTATCGATCGGATTATACAATTGTATCAGAAGTGCATATAAATGTTGCCAGATCATCTTCATGGTACCTTTACATAAAAGAATATAATCGTGTTAATTGAAAATAGAAGACTTTAGTTAATTAATTTGTTATTACATAATAATTAATAATATCCCTCCCTCTTATTGTTTTGAAATTCCAACTAAATAAGGTAACGTTTAATTTTGATTGTTTAATATGATACTTTGATAATAATGTCCTATGTTAATAAATGCATCATCAATATTTGTCAATATTAGATTGATCAATTGAAATGATTTATTAGTGAAACAAAATTTGTGCAAATAACATGTCAATGAATGACCTTTGCTTTTCGTAACGTTTAACGTAAGGAAATTTACATATTAATAGATGTTCATCAAGGGAATCCGCGCAAATAGGGAAA
>NW_016909129.1:560242-590154 GCF_001483705.2 Eufriesea mexicana
AGGGAAAGACGTGCTTAGAAGGGTATTCACGGCATGATGGATAATTAGGACGAGGAGCAAGGATTTCGCTTGACAACCTAGATCATCAGCTAGGGTGAAACGATAATAGATACATCGACTGTTAAATGAACGGCTGTATGCCTTCTGTTCCCCTTCCTTCTCCTGCCCTTTCTTCACGTCCCTATAAAACAAAGAGCACTTGGCTTCAATGGCACATTCAACGTCTTTCCGTCTCCGCGTAATCATATTTTCTTCTTCCAGTAAAGAGAAAACCATAACTGTTATTTAATTCTACGGAAGTAGAAACACTTGGAAGAATATATAATTAGGGTGAGCACAGAGTGCACTGTATGCTTTCCGTATCGGTCATACATTCATTATTACATGTCTGTCATTACAAATCCATATTACTGTATAGTATTTTTGTGTACACTTCTTTCTTCTTTTTGCATCAGTGGTAAAACATGGAAAGAAATTGTGAAAAAGGAGGGTCAGGGAAAAGGGGGTAAACGAAAGGGAGATAGAGAATGGAAAAAATCAGATAAGAAGATAAAGAAATATTAGTGAAATATATTTGAAATCCAGATGTAATAAAATATTTATCACCATACCTTTAATCAAATCGATGATATTATTCAATGTGGATACGGTATATGTATTGCCAATGTTATTGACAAAACTAAAACGAAATAAAATAATAATGATCTATGCGAAAAAGAGAGTTTTATTAGACTATGCAAGATACGTTAGATTTACGTACGATAGAAAGAAAGTTGAAAAATCGAAGAAGATTAAAATCCAAACAAATACATGATGAATTTGTTTTGATCAATTACGGAGTTCAATTCGTTAGCCTTAGCACAATATACGCATAATCTGAAAAGGACAATTATTGCTTAATATTTAATACAAGTATCGAAATATAGCATAATATATGGGCACATTATATTTTAATAATGTTTTATTTGAATAATAAAATCAATTGCATATCTTACTTTATTTTCACATTTACTAAGTTATTAGGTGATTATTGATTATTTAATTTATTATTTCGTGATGCCAAAAATTTATAAAGCCATAATTTTATTGACAAATGGAAGATATATATATATAAAAAAATATAAAAGTTTAAATATAAAAGTACAAACTTCGGGAAAAATATAGAAAGGAAGAAATTTAAAATAATTACGTGTACGAAACACTTTGCAAGAAACTCGAATATTATTTTCAAAATCTTAAGCATAGTTACTTTTCTCCTGGAAAAATTGATTAAAGCATTGTTTTATAAGAGATTGATTGGATTCTTGAATACTTTATTGGATATTTAAATATTTATAAAATATGCCGTTTGATATTTAGAACGGATGTCCATCTAATATTTTGTAAATCACTCGAATGATTAAATTTAAATGATAATTTAAATTATAATTGGTTCAATTAACTTCCGTTATAAAACTTTGGTTTTTCAGCAGAAACAAACATCGATATTATATAGGTAATGTTATTATTTATCTTTTTTCCCCATACATAAGAGGGTAGAAAGAAAGATAGAAAGAAAGAAAGAAGAAACGAAAAGAAGAAAAGAATCCATATGACCTATAGCTTAACCATTAGACATACATGTATAGATGTATGTATCTCGATAAACTTTAAGGCAAATTGATAAATTTATTCACTATTCTTTTCCCTTGTACCTACAGGCACAATTTCGATACAGCTCTCAGAATTAATGAACGATTTTGCAAAAATTCTTCTTTTTTATGATAATTCATTTTAGATGGACACTTAAGAAACTGGAGTTTATCGCAAGGAATTTAAATAAATTAAAAATAAAATGTTATATAAAATATAAATGTTTATTATAGTAATATACTAAAAATATACCAAAATATTTAATTAATATTTAATATATAACATTTCATGCGAACAAATATTATCACGGTGAAAAGTGTTTTATAGTTTTACTGTTATTTTATACGTCAAATAATATCAAAGACAGTTTGGTAATAATACGTATTTATACCTACTGACAAAATTAATAATCAAGTAAGTAAAGTAGGATGGAAGTAAGTAGAGGAAAAGGAAATCGAAAATTCTTTCACTGTTTTTGACACACGAAACAGTTGTCAATGTTTTCTCCCATACTTCCCTTGTTCATTAAATTCGATAAATGCTTTCACGTTTGTAAACATTTAAATGTCCTTTCGAATAGATCGTAATACGTATTGGTATGTAGTTGCACAAAATATATTATTTCTACATTTCCATAAATATCATAAATATCATAAATTTCACCATAAATTTGTAAGAGGATTTGCTGTAAGAGGATTTTGATTAGGAATATACTTGATATGCGATCAACGCACAGATAAAATTGTTTGTAGTATACATGACATAAAATCTGCTTAATGTCCTTTAAGCATGTAAAATAACGTTCAATCGACTTTACTTCGGTTAAATAAAGTGAATATTGCTTAAATTCTGTTTCAGATCTACAAAACGAAATGTTTGCCATACAAACTATCCGCACAACCATTGTACTGCTTACCATTGTTCTTCTGTAAGAATCTTGAAAATTTACAGTTTACTTATGGGGACAAATTGATTTTGTTTCGAATTTATGTAGAAAGCATGTCGAACATTAAACCTTTGAAACACATGTTACGTTACTTGCGATTCAATTACGTGTATATCAGCTCTTATTTTGCAACTTTATTTTATTTCGATAATAAGAAAATATTTCACTATTTATATAGATAAGAATATACGAAAGTATATGAAAGGGTAAGTTAAAATTCACGAAATCGTGCACATCGTGACACGGAAATTCTCAATTATACGAAACATGGACATTAACATGAACGTTTAATAACGTCAACACGCTATATTATTATAGGCAATAATAATATATTTGATTCGAATTAGGCTCGACAAATGTTCCGGTTATCCATCGATACGGGAAAAACAGGGGATAGCATTTTATTGCACGGGATGCGGTGATTTTTGTCACAAATGTGAATATGGTACCGTTATATCGAATGCTTGCGGTATTCGGCAATGTGCAAAGGCGAGTGATCTTAATGAATCCGTGTAATCTGGAAGTTTTAAGTAATTTCGATAACAATCGTATTCATTTTCCCAGGGACCCGATGAATCGTGTGGAGGACCGAGGGAACTTTACGGCATTTGCGGCGAAGGCATGCGTTGCAACTGTAACAAATGCGTGGGTTGTAGTTTAGAAAAATTGAACTGCTCCGTAGACCAAGACCCTTGTTTACCGCATAAAAGCTCAGAATCACGCGATATGAATAGATTTGAAAGATGGTCTACTGCCATGTAAATTGATAATTATCTATCGTTAATCGGACGGTTACTTGCCTATATAAGCGAACAACTGAAATCTTTTCAAATTTGACAAATGAACCAGTGGAGAATTAAACGCATAACACTTTTACCGATTTTACCAATATTATTAGATACACGCGTAAGATGACAAAGGAGTATATACGGTAACGATAAAGATGATTTTAAACGTCGAACAATAATGCGAAGATTAAGTGACAAATGCGAAGATGAACAAACCAAGTATCGACATTTGTAATTTCGTATGTAATCATCAAGGGTAGGAAAGGGAAAGGAAAAAGCAAAGAAGCAGGTAAAACCAAAGGGGAGGCGAATTAAAGAGAGTGAGAGATTGAGTGAATGAGCAACTGAATGACTGATTGTGAGTAACACACAGAGCGGGGAGGGAAATGTATACCGGAAACAAGAGAAGAAGAATGTGGAAAAAGTTAGGCGAATGCATGACGGAGACGGAGAGAAAAGGCGATTATAGATAGTGAGACATTTACAAGGTTCTACTTCTACTACTGTTACTGATTTCTTTCTCTTTCGATTAAATTACGTTTATTTGCAACAGTTTATTTGAAACAGTGCTTAAGATATATTTAAATTATCCTAAATGTTGGTTTGCGTACGTACATGGTTAGCACATTATTCATAACAGTTGATAAAGGTTAAGCGAGGAAAAAGAGAACAACGTTAAGCGCCGGTTTTGCCATTTTACTGTAAAATTAACGGAACAAGAGGAAAGGAAGAAGAAAAAACTAAGCAGAAGCGAGAGGAACGGGGAGGGGGGATTTTAATTAGATACATTCGTTTTTATTGTTCGTAAATATGTTCGACTGGTAAATTTGCGTATATTATTAAAACAAGCGAGAACGTTAAAGTGTTATGAATACAAATATTATGATTTTAAACGAAATATTTTTACATTACATGCTGTAAAGACGAATCTAATTGTCTCATATATTGTATTAACGCGTGTCTTACATTTCGTAAATAAAAACAAAACGAAATACCTTATGCACTTTTCGATGATCTTATTAATGTTACCCGACATTACTAATTATCTTCTTCCTCTGCGTTCAATTTATTTATCATTCGGAAAAATAAAAAAAAGGAAAGAAGAATGAAGAAAGAAGAAAGAAAACAAAGCGCGTTGCTTGATCGTGCAAACGCAATAATTTGCCTGTTTTAAATGTAACGTAGAATAAGCTATGCACGTATACACGTATATGTACAGTAAACGATGTTACCAAAAGCATCGCGGGAACAATTTTAGAAGTCTACATGCAAGCAGTTTCATCGCAAAAGCAGTAAACGTATATAACCAGTTTATTTTTGTATACCTCCAAGATTGGCATCGGTGATGCAGGTATGTATGTATTAGAAAATGAAGTACATACCAATGATATCACAGTGAAATATTTTCATCTAACGTGCATTAAGACATTAGTTTTAAGTTTAAGTTTAAGAACGGTAAATTAATTACCGATAAAGATGATTTTTCATGCTTGAACAAAATGTTACAATAGTGTCAATGTCGTTGCCAATATCGTTAATACTCACTGATGCTATTTCGATTGTTCCTTGATAGTTACGAGTCCATTCGCGACGTACGAATCACTCTCGCTGCTAGCACGATAAGACATTAATTTAATGCTACATTGTTATTATAATTTAATTGTCGACAAGTGCAAACACATTTGAAGATTGCTATAACTCATTTTTATTTTACAATATTCTTCTCGCAATCACTTCTGTTTATGTAAAACAAACAATTAGAATAATTTCGATCGTTATTCGCACTTTTTAGAAATTTTACGTAAACACGCGCGTGCGTGCGCGCTAGAAGAAACAAAGAGATACAAATAAATAAATAAAATTTATGGTATATCATTGTTTGTACTGTTTAACGAAATTTGTAATTTTAAATTCCAAAATTTTCCTCGAATTCTGTAGCTGTTTTCAATTATCGCGAACCTTGGCTATATCGTTTGTTCGTCTCTTTTCCACCCATTCGATTTCTCCTTCAATTATTATCATCGACTTGCCTTTTAAATATTCTGGTATCGCTTTCCCTTCTTTCAAAATCAATAATTGTCCCTTCTTCTCTAAATATATAATTATGTTACATATCTTTAATATATTACATATTAAGCTTTAATTGCATAAAAGTCTTTCAATAACTGAATTTTCGTTCATATTATTCTCATTTTCTATCATATCATTCATGATAGTTTACAACATACGCGCGAAACATCATATGATGCTTCGCACTCTTTTTTAACCTTCCACTTGATCTACGTTGATAATTTATCGAATCCCAATTTTCATTAATGGGAATAGCGAAGGAAAATAAAATTTAAATTCACGCTCTCCATTTTAATAACGAAATAACATTACATATTGATTTATTTCATTATTCGTATCAATCGCATCTCTAATGTAAGGCGACAAGAGTGCATACAAAAACCCTCTTTCGCAAAACCAATCGTTCGGGAGTGAATATAACATGTATAAGAAAATAACGCGATCCGCACTGTATAGCGTAATTTGTCGAAAATGCCATAACACTTTCCTATTTTAAATTACGCTTACGCATGCGTAGTTCATACATGTGATACAGGAAACATCACATACATTTCATACCGATCTCGTTTTTCTCTATGTATCTTGTTTATGTGTTCCCTTTCTCTTTCTGCTTTCCACCGAATGAATGTAGTTCTCGTAAAAAGTAGGCACGTGTGTATATATGCTAGCGTATGTGAAAAAGTATGTGCAAAAACGGCATATTTAAGCATATTTTTACTTGTTTTATTCACGAAAATAAAGCCAACATGTTAATAATAAGAAATTGAAATGAAAATAAAATTTTTTAATTAACATTATAATCCTAATATCGACAATGCCACAATTAAAACAATCTAGTTACCGTCTCTTTTTTCAAATTAAACATTATATTTGTACAGATATAATTATTTTAAGAACGAATATAATTGTTACATAATCGGAAATCCTACTACCCTGTGATTTTTTACTTTTCATTTTTCCCTTTGTCGCATACCTTATCTTTTACAATTTTCAAAGGGTTATCCGAAGGATTAGCAGAATCAACGCATCTATCTATATACGAATTGTCATTTTCGACAAATCGGTCTGCTTCATTCGCCTCTGATGATGACGCATCGAGTTTATTTTTCCTTTTATCTTTAGCACAATCAAAGTCATAGTGATCATCAGAAGAAAACGAACTTCTTTCTTTTGTAAAATTTGCATCTGCTTTATAAAACGGCAACATCTGTTCGTTCCCATTGTCAAGATTCGATATTTCTTCTATAATGATAGGCTCTTGTGAATTATCAAGTGCTAATGGTTCACGAAGATCATCAGTATCGAAATCCGAATTTGTTTTAGCATGTGGAATAACAGCTTTATTAGTTGTATGTACCTCTTTAAACATTTGCTCGATGTGAATGATACAAGGAGAAGTATTTAAAGGCAGTTCAGTCCAGTCCGATTTGTTAACAAGTAAATTAAAATTTTTCAAAAAACCAATGCCACGAGGAACAGTTGTCCGAGAAGATTTGTAATCGGAAAATATCGTGCTCGGCACCCTTGTATATCTTCGATTTCTGAGTATGTTATCTGGTAGAGCAACGCGACCATCTGTTGTTTTATGTACAGCTTTTAAATCGTAAATGTTCATGCTGGAAACACTTCTTGGTATTCCAATAAATGGTAGTGGCAAAGAATCATGAAATTCTCCGGTATGCCGTGAACTGACACTTTCTACGTCTTCCTCCTCTTGTCGATTTTCTAAAAGTTCTATTTCTATTTCATCCTAAAATATCAACAAGTCTATTTTACTAATTTAAGAATAAGAATAGAAAGGCTCATAATATGTAGCATTCTATAATAATTGAAGGAATTTATTGTTTAATTGGGGTTATAGAATGATTTTGTACAACTATTGTAATACATCTTACTTGAAAAAAAAGAAGGGAAAATGACATAAAAGGAAGATAAAAAAGCGCTAGAGTACTTGCTTTTCTTTCACCTCCTTCTGCTTCTGGTTCACTTCCTCCTTCATTTTCTTCTCCATCTCCTCTACCTCTGTTTCCTTCTTTTTCATCTTCTTCTTCATCGTCCACTTGAACATTGTCAATCTGTTCTTCACCAACATACTCTTCGATTGGTGTTTCAGGCGTTGATAGTTGCACCGATGAACGAAATTTAATTGCAACATCATCCGTTTGGTTTATCATATTATTCCTCTGATATTTACAAGTATTTCCTTCAACTGCTGATACATCGAGAATCAAATTTTCTATTAATTCTTTGGCAATTTCCTCCTCCATACAATGAGAATCTTCTTCCTTCTTCTTATCATAAGAAAACGTCTTAATAGAATCATCATTTTCTAATTTCGATGTTGCAATGTACTTATCACTTTCGTTTCTAATTTTTGTTACTTGATCTTTGGATTCGATAAAAAATTCTTCTCGAAGCAATTCGTTTTTCGAAGAAAAAGTTTCGTCGATTAGCTTTTCCTCGACGGGCAAGTAATCCGAGGAGGATAAGGAAGTATTTTCACTTTCGAGAAAAGAAGTATTATTATTTTCTTTTTCCGGTTGAATACCATGATCTTTTCTATCCGAATCGCTTTTTTCAATCGAAGATACTGTTGTATCTGGCAAAGAATCCAAATTTAATTCAGGTACTTGTGGTCCAGCCTCTTCGAATGACAATGAAAAATTTCCCGAATGATCATTGAACATTTCTCTTCCCTGTTCTTTCCTTTCCCTCGAAGATTTTGTAGTACTTACTGCAAGATCTTCACTCCAATCTTCTTTTCCCTTGATATGTTCTTCCGTCAGGGAATCATTAAGATCGATATTATTCTGTTTCCGATTACTAAAACCTGCCAAATTTGCTTCGTACTCGATACTTTTCTCATATTTCATCGATTCAGGCATGTTTACCGAATAACCAATTACTTGCCTGATGTTATGCTGCGTAACATTGCTTGACAATTTATCGCTTTCATTTTCTTCCTCCTCCTTAATATTTCCAAGGTCTTGACAAGCAGTCATTCGTTCAGCAGTGTTTCTTATGTCACATAAAAAATGAGCATCAATGCTTGTCGAATAATCAATGACATTTTGACGAATGTATTCTCCAAACGGGTTCGCCTCGTGCCAATACCCTTTTCCAAGTTCTTTTTGCGTTTCAAGATATCCCGATAAAATCGGTTCTTTCAAGCGAAGGATTGCATTGTTCATCAGAATTTCTTCTACTTTACAAACGTCATCGTCTATTTGAAAAATTTTATCCGGTATGATTACAGTGGTTACCGCTTCCGGTATTTCACAAGGAGAACCTTCGGTAAGAACATAACAAGAATGCGCGTCGCCTCTCTTAAACTCGTTATGTGTTTCTTCAATGTTCGTGACGTTTAATGTACTATTAATGCCAGTACTGATGAAAATTTCCGAATTATCGGAAAAGCTTCTTCTATTCCCTATCTCACTCTCCGCCGAATCAATTACTCTATTATCCTCGATATCTTTATCGTCTTTCTTTACCCAACCATCGTCTCTTGGGCATATCTGCCGGTTTGTTTCGCCGACAAGAATTATATCGTTTCTATGTACGCAATCTAGTTTATCCGATTCTCGGTTTTCCTGATTCGACGAAGATCTAATCAAACACGATCCTTCGGATCCATTAACGCAAGGCGGAATTGTCCGAGATGAAGCTAGCGTATTTTCAATACTTTTTTCAACCGTTTCAATTTCAATTAACTTCCTTTCGAGTTCATTCGGTCGACACTGTTCTTGTCCTGCCGCCTTCTCGTTTTCCACATGTTCCAACGAATCTGGTCTCTGAGAAAGATCAATTGAATCGGGCGTAACGTTTAAACTGTCTCTGAAGAACATTTCCTCCGTATCCGCTTCTTGTGACTTTGAATATTGCCCAATTTCTTTCGACGCTTCTGTCTTATCAATATGTCTTGTACCGTCTTGTACAATTATGTTTCCTGTACAAATAAGGATTGCATTCTCTTCGGGTTTACTGCCTTTTAAATCCTCGCCTTTGCATTCTGTATGAATTACTTTCATACCGTAGTCGCAGTTCGTAGTTTCAATATTTCTTGTTAATTCAAACTCTTTGTCCGCTTGATCATTGTAATAATGATTCGAACTCGAATCCTCATTATCATGATGATACATTGTTTGTTCGTTTACTAACCAAGCATCCATATCGTTCGATAAAGACGGTAATGTTAAATTACTCTCTTTCTTAATCGTCTTTAACCCGTCACTCGAGATTGGTGGTAATATCAAATTACCTGCATTGCTTTCTATATTAGATCCATACACGTTATTCTTTATACATTTCCCAGAGGGTTGTCGTGTAACAACTGATGGAAGAATGACTGAAATGGTTCCATCAATATCAATAGCCCCTTTATTTACGGCATCATCAGGGGTATCGCTTTGCTGTAAAATTTCTTCTACTTCGTTCCCTTTCGAATATTCTTCATTCATCTTCCCCAATCGCAAACTTAATTTCTCGCTATTCTCTTTTGTAACTGAAAATTTTTTTTGCAATTTTTCCTGCAATTTTTCCTGCTGTTTGTGCTGATCTTCAAGGGTAGTTTTCCAGTGATCTCTTAAGTCTCGAGGAATTTCACCATCTGTCGTATACTGTCGTGCCGTTCTTTCTTCTGGATTGGATTTAGTTTCATTCCCGTTATTTACAAGCGATCGACTTCTTCTTCGACCAATGATTCCTACATCTACGTTCGTATCTTTAACACATGTAGAAATGTTTTTAATTTGATCAGCGCTTTTTTGTCTCATCAAATTATTCGCGTTTATATTATAACCTTTATCACATTTCTGTTTTAGGTTACCTATTGCATATTTATCCAAAGCAAAGCTATACATTGTTTTGCGACTTTCTCTATCTTCTCGACTTTTTATATTTTTCGCAAATATACTTCCGACGGACGAAGATCGGAGAAACTGACCACAAGTAAGACTCCTTAAAAATCGCGGCGAACGATATTCGGGATAACCAGAGATTATTTCCTGAATTTCTTTCCCATTTATTTCGATATTCGAAAGTTTCTCACCTTTTTCAACGCTGCTCGCGTATTTATGCTTTTTAAGTACCTTGACAGTTCGATTTATAGACCAACCACTTTTATTTGTTGTCTCCTTTTTTTTCTTCGATAACGTTGCTTTTTGCATAATTGTCGATGACACTGGTTCCTTCAGTACCATCAATTCATCGGTCAAGTTACCGTAGCTATCTCTACGAGTACAAAGATCACCATTTTTACTAACAGCAACATTATTGACATTAAATTCAATCCAATTAACGACATAATCACGTTCGTTAAATGATTTGCAATTCAGTATCTTTGGTGCGATTCCGGCTGTGCATTCTTTGTCCCTTAATTCAACTAATTCTGCAAAATGTCGAGCCGCGAATGTGTAAATATCTCGGGGCTTATGTCGTAATATTTCTCGTGCAAGTCCTTCAACCGCAGGAGCTAAGCCTTGAGGGATTCGTGGTGCGATTATATACTCTGCCTCCGTCATTTTTGTACTCAAGTTTATCACTGGTTTCCTTCGGCGTCTATATAACACGTATTATTCGCTGAATCAGTTATTCTTCATATAGAAATTACACAAATTACATTGTCACGACGAAAGCACGTTTAGACATTCATTTGCATTTTCGTATCTTTTCTTTGCATTATCTTTCTTTCTTGAAATAACAATATCTGTGTTCTTGACGTTGGTGATGAACGGAAAATTTACCCCTGCAAAAAAAACGATAAAAGATAAAAAAACATGAACATTACACGTAGCACGATGATTATGATTTACGTATCGAAAATGATAAACTCGGAATTACGTATTTGTTTATTACGCATGCACGAACTAATTTGTACATAACGTATCACAGTTATAACCCTATCAGTTTCATTTTTATTCAAAATCTATCGATTTTTCAACGATTATATATGCCAGTTGGCAAACTGAATTAATTACAAATTCACCTTTAAAGTTAAAATTAACCGTCCTCAATTTTTTCGATTACAAATAATTTAAATTCCTTGGTAACCTTAACGCAGAACGAACGGACTATTTTCTGCATGAAATCGATCGCTCGTCGCTACCAATCGCTTTTCATATTTTCTCTTCGTACACTTATTCTTTTATCACTAAACTTTTTAATAGTTTCTTATAACGTCGCAACGTGACAATATTCATTTTTAAAATATAATTAAAAATCAATGTTATTTTCACATTGCAATAGGAAATATTTTTATATGTCATAGAATATCGAAATTTGTAATACAAGACGAAGAGTAATATAACATATAAGTAATAACGATATAAATTTTTGTAGATTGTTATTAAAATTATTTAGCACTGAAATATTATTTAGTATGATTTAGCATTGAAAATTGACGAATATTTTTCAAGATTAATTAATTGTCCTGACAACTTTTTCGTTGTTTCTCAAATTCATTATATCCTTCATTTTTTTTCTTTTTTTTTTTTTTCATGTTAATTACGCTCTTTAAAAATATAATATTCCTTCTCTGTTGCAATATTATTTGAAAAAAATTGTAGGTTCTAATAAGTATTTCAAACACAATATATCATGTTTAATATTTGGAAAAGTTTTTTTTATTCAATTATGGAAACTAATGTTGCAATATGAATTTCATACAAGACAAGACAAGATTAATCTTGTGTTTTACAAAACCTTTTTATCTGTTTCAATAATGCCTAACATTTTCATTTGCGTATATATAAAGTTATAAATTCTGATTCAAGAGGATGTAACTTTATGGCAGGAATGATTAAACAATGAAGAGGTGGACCTAAATCAATGGAAGCCATTTCTTGAAGAGAACAAGCGATAATACCTTGATTATCCCAACCTATACGAGCTAAACCTACTACGAGGCTGGATTTGTCTAAGGCTGGAAAATGACAAATTTCATTTTCATTAGACTTTCCAGACATTGTTTTAGTCAAAAAAGATACTTTTCTATCATTTTACCTAATTCTTCTTTAGTTTCTTCAAATCTTTTCTCAATGACTTGTAATAGTTGTATAGCAGCTTCTGAGACACTCATAAATTGTGATGGCATATATTCCTTATTTTTTTTAGTAATACTTTCTATAGTAGGTTCCTTTACTTTGATATCTAACAAACACAATGTGTGTAGGTCTCTTTGCCTATTGGAAATAATTTTTTCATAGAAACTACTTGGTTGCCAATCGTTATTCCAATAAGGAATAGAAACAGTTTCTCCAAAACGATATAATTGTAAGCCACAACATCCTATTGCAGTCAAAATGGAAGAATTGTGTACAATATTTACCTGTATAATGAAAAAGAAATCTTTAGTATTGATTGGTAAAATTTTTCTTTATTCTTTATCACGTACCTTTATATTTTTCTCATGGGCTCGTAATATTAAGTCTGTGTGTGTGGTAGCACCAAATGGATCACCTACCACCAAGAAAGCAACATTTTCTTTCTCATCTTTCGGCAATATTTCATCTGCATTATTCTCGACTAATTCCCGATCTGCCTCAAGTATCGTACAATCATAAAATCGTTCCTAATTCGTTGAAACATGCTATTGTTTGTCTCCTATTATTAAATGAGTAAGTACAACGCATAGCAAATTCGTGTACCGTTATTAAATTATTACATAAGTTAGACATATTCAAGAAGCTAGACATATCCTTATTTTTAAACTACTTACCAAATCCTTTAAACTGATAGATAAAATCGATGTATACGATTCTAAATAGATACGATCGCACATACGAATTATTTCAAGACCCTTTACGGTTATATCTCTTGCATCACCAAGACCCAATCCAATTACATGCAACATTTTCTACAAATTTTCAAATTATTCGTTGATTTTTCAATACGTTTATATATCAATACCACGAATTCAAAAGACTATCTTGATCTTTTTCCCCTTTATGAAAATGAGCTAGGTGAAATAAATTAAAATTATTTGTATTAACAATCACCTAATATCAGAACAGAAGAGTGAAAAATATGTATCTACTATACGTGTCGTATAACATATAATTTATACGTATCGAGTGAAGAACACATAGATGGAGCACATGTGTATTTAGGGTATTTTGTATTTATTACTATTATTTCACAGAACATGGAGACATTTTTGTATCATTCACATGTGTGTCGCAAACGCATGCACTGATAATATTGAGGCGATCGTTAATTGCTAATTATGATTTTTACTATAGCAATCCTGTTATAAGTGTTTCGTAAGTTGTTGATATTAAATTGAAATGCATTTTAATTAAAATACAGTGTGTGTATATGCGTGTATGTGTGCGTGCACTTCAGAAATTTATATACTGTCATCTGTGTTTCTTTGTACATACTGACGCTACAATTTACATATTTTGCTTTCCATACCAAAATTGCATTAACGTAACATTGCGTGATTTATTAGTATTTCTTATATAATAGTAATATATATACATGTGTTTTTTGTGTCATTATTATTACTATTATTTGTTATTATCATTATTATATATTTGTGAACTAACGTTGAGTAAACTATACACCTGTCATTATTTTCAGTGTTTATCGTACCACTGAAATCATTTAACGAAAAATGGCATTACGACGTGTATTTATTGCATTTCAAACTGTTGGCAATTTAAGAAAAATTGGTGGAGAAATGAAACTACATTTTCGATCAAAAACAACAACACCTTCGGGTGCTATTTTACCGGAACCAAAAAGAACACGTTTCGGCTTTTTGGGTGTCATCTCCAGTGTAACAATAGGATTAATCATAGGAACTACTTTAAGCAAAATGATAGCTAACTTTCTTGAAGAAAAAGAACTTTTCATACCTTCTGATGATGACGACGATGATGATTAATTTGGTATCCATATTATTTAAAACAAAAATTTATGCTTCTATTATTAAGTGTATGCAACTTATATTCAGTATATTAATCTTCAATTTTTGCATGTGTTCCTAAAATATTCTTCACACAAAGGAGCCTCTCACAGTTAAATACATTTCGATAGTGAAATACCAAAATAGACTGCTGCCCAAGCTTTGTTCGTGAATCAAATGAGTATATTTCATTCCCACATATCGTCTTCTATTTTATGATCTACGACGATGCATGAAAAGGGACAAGATTGAGTAAGGAATTCAACCTGTGGACACACATGTTGTGTTGTGTATATATATATTTTTAGCTCAATGTTTCCTTTGCAAATCAGACATATGTGAGCTTTATCTTCTTTTTCCTCTTTTCCAGAATTTTACTTTCACAAATGTGTAAAAATCACACGATATATTGTTTATTAATTATTTTTCTTGAAAGATGGATCAAGTACATACAAGTATGTAAATGTTTAAGCATATTCTTTTAAATTGCACGTAGACAATATATATATATATATATATATATAAAAGTCTGCAAATGTGCAGATATTTTGTAAATAATGTTTCGATGAATTTAGAAATAAACACAATAAAAGAAAATGAAAACAGAAGGATATCTATATTATCAACATTATTTAAACAGGATTGTGGCTATTTAATGGTTTCAAGAATTATAATATTCTTTAATATCAGAATATTGTGTATATGGTATATAATACACACACACACACACACACACACACACACATACGCGTGAGCGTCTTATACATATATATAAATAAAACATTCTTCAATTTGTATCCATCAAATAAATTTACGTTATCAATACAAATACCCAATAATAACATGAATTTTGTGTCTTTTTCTGAATCTTATTAATAAACATTATCAAAACAATAAAAATTGAAATATTTCTTTGAATACTTTATTGAGGTGGCCGTTTATGTGAGCTCCAACCATGAAAACATTTTGTGAATCTTCGAGATTCTTTTCCTTTTGCAGTTAGGAATAATTTACGCGGTTTATCTGGTTGTTTTACTCGTAAATGCTGAATGTATACCTAAAAATTAATGTTTATTTCTATTATAAACTTACCAATTGTAATGTAATTAAATTACTTTCATTCATTTAGGAATTCTGCAAAATATTTTTACCTGAGCAGATTTATATGCCAATTTAATTTCAACTTCTGAACAACGACTCCCTAACCACAAAAATACTTGTTCGCCGTTATCGAGTATCATAATGTCGTCGTCTGCTAAGTCATCCTAAAATGTCATGAACTAGTTATAAACCTGTTATATATAACTTCATACTTACTAACACAAATTTTAGTAAATTTGTTATATACTTGACAAAAATCGGTGCATTTTTCACTGATCGTAAAATATCCTTTTTCATTAGAACATCTAAAGAGTCTAGTATAATTCATGTATTCCGCATCAGTGTCGTACGATTTTTTCCCACCAAGAGCTACCCAAAAAAAATTATCCGGTTCTTCACCTTCGTTTAAAACTTGTAGGCTTATCCATGGCTGTTAATTATTTGATAATATAGATCGTATTACACGTTTATTCGTTGAAACAAACATGGTGCAATAGATGACAAACGTACGTTGTTAAACATTTCTTCGGCAATTTCTTGAATCAAACGTGCTTCCTCGCCGTCAGCTTTAGAACCAATCCAAGCATACACTATTCCCGTTTCATCATCGTTATTGAATGGTACGTTCAAAATGTAACTACAAGACAACGTATGGACGAGTAAATCAACAAAGGCAAAATCATTTTCTTTATAAAGAAAGAAAGAGAAGAGAAAAGAAAAGACAAGAAAAGAAAAAAAAAGTCAAAGAAAAAGAAAAAAAAGAAAAAAGAAAGGCATAATCTCAGCTGTCTTACCAAAAACAAGAATTTAATAGCGTCGAATCCGCCGGTATTTGTATTAACCTGGTACACAATGCACTTCCATTACTTCTTAGGTGATAAAATTCGACCTTGTTACTACCAGGAGCTTTAGGTTGTTTGCGCTTACCATGATGAACAATAAACTTTCTTTTAAAGTATGCCAAAAATTTCAAATTTTCTTGTTGCTGATGAGTTCTAACTACTTCCAAGTTTTCGCCAAATAAAGATTTGAATTTTTTCTGTAAGCTAAATATATAATCTTATTCTTACCATTATAGAGATATCATTCACAAATAATTACAATTGCAATTATTTATATATAATTCATTGTAATTTGGTTTATCATTGATTAATTCAAAATATATATGAAATTTTCAATGACAATCTTTCTTGCGCACCTAAATGTAAATGTCAACCATCCCATATTTCCTGCATCTCTGCCTTGCCAGAAATATACTGTACATTGATAATCCTCTTCGAATTGCTCATCACCATCCTCATTTTCTGTTGTATCTAATGGCTGAGGTGATTAAATGTAAAAATATATCATGTATGACGAAATAAGAATATGTTTTTATAATCGATTCGACAAAATGAGAAAAATAAATTATTACGCACCATCCAATAACGACATAGAAATACGTAACAATCACCGCTATAGAAGTGTCCTAATTCTTCTTCTGGTAATCGTACAAATTTTTTTCCTTCCAGTACCAATGCTTCCATTCCTTCTAAATCATCATTCCATTCCGACATTAGTTGCTGAGCTTCGGTAAACGACATAGGTGGTTGCCTTGGCATAAAGAGTGCGGCTAGATCTGCCTATTGAAATTAAACTATTTTATTGGTCTGTACCGGGGAAATGAAAAACGAAGTAATCTCTTTCATGGTTTAGGTATTCCCATTTCATTTTATATATACTTTCGTTTCCTGTTGCTTAGCCCATTTTGTAAGATCTGCACCAGTTTTAGCAACTGATTCGGCAGTTCTAGTAAAATCAACTGCTATAACTTCGTCCCATCCAGCAAACTTAGATTTGAAAATCTAATTGGAAAAGTGAAATATACCGTTATACACTGAACAGAATATATCGAGTGCTCCATATATCTTTCTGAATTTAAAAAATCTATACCTGTGACTCAGTTCCTTCTTGCAATCTAGTTACCACTGCATATTCTGGCCGCTCTATCATATTAAATAATTCTTGAGAAAGTTTAACGGCAGCTGCTCGTACCAATCTTGTCGATTTTTTACCAAACCTATACACACATGAAACAATTAAAGAATGATACACTTCAATTTTGTTATATATATATATATACACCAAATTATGTTAAGTATATACCAAACATAAACATCTACATGACAATCTAATATGTAAACGTTGCGATTGTTTAAAAGCGTGTTGGTTAGTTTCCCATGAGGTACTTCGACTTGAGGCAATTCCAAATAACCCATTCCAAGTTGTACTTGATATAGACGTGGCGCAAGTGGTACAAAATTTGCATCGACATGTTCCTGTAATGAAAAACATCGGAGAAAAAATGTGAAAAAACAGTTGTTGTTTATAGTTATAAATAAGATTTGCTTAGTTTTCCAATCATGCAAATATTTTATGCAAGTAACTTAATATTAACTCACAGTGATCATTGATAAATGTAAAACATCTCTGACATTCAAACAAGACAGAAAATCATCTGATTCTGTATTCATAATTTCCGTTATGATATCTGCTTTATTCTTCCTTTCATTTTTGTTGATTTTCTCAGCCATTAATCTTGCCTTAGATTTTAGTGTACTTTTTGCTTGTTTTCCATACCATATAAAAATCTTATTGCCAGTATCCAGAACGAATACAAAACCTGGATCCAAGGAATCAAAACGAACAGGAACCGGCTCTAAGTGAATTGAAGCACCGGCAGCATGTACCCTATACAATCGTGTTATCGATGGCTGTTTAAGAGCCAACCGATTCGAAAGGAAGCAAGTCAAAGATAAAAACATAAAGATAAGAAAGATTTACTAATACTTGTCTAAATCCAATAATACAAACCGTATCTTCGACCGTATAAAAACCAGATGAGGTACGACCACCTTCGATATATGTAATGCCAGACTCGAACAGCATTAGAAATTCATCCGATTCCTCACCTTGTTCTTCTCTAGTAGTACGACATTGTGCGCCTAAGTAGTTACGTAGATTTACAGCATGAATTGCAGCACAAGCCCTTTTATCTAACTACAAAATTTAACAAGTTAAAAAGCATGGCGTTTATTTTATGAAATGTATTTCCCACTCATTGTTATATTGTTCCAAATGATTATTTCAAATTATTGAAAATTTAATTATATAATGATTATACCGTAGCTTTTTCTCCTATCCAGAAGTAAATCGCCCATATCAAGGATCCAGCTTCATCAATTTCAGTCTTTAAAACGATGTAGCAATCGCCTTCGTAAAACTTTCCATGTGCAACTTCCTCTATTTCATTGGGCAGAAAGTTTTCTATCTCCCACACAGATAAACCAGGAATTTGCCCAGCATCTTCATCAAAAAACTCGGAATAATCTAGCGGTGGTTTTTCCAGAGTTTCGTCCCATCGTTTGGGTCTTGAAAAAAGACAAAAACAAAAAGGGAAGAAACTCGTGAGTTACCAAACAGAGATATAACATAATAAATTCTTATCACACATGTTCTGTGCTTACTTCAACGATTCCACTTTAGATTCTTCACATTCTTTATCTTTGTTTTTTTCCTTTGCTATATCTTTCATACCCTAAAGGAGAAAAAAAATAATTTAACCAAATCGAATCACTTTTGCTTCTCTTCACAATACGAAGCAATAACAAAATGATGACAATAATACAGACACAAACATATTAATATATAATAGGATCCAATTAATGTTCATATGTTTAAACTTTTATTGCGAATTCTATCGGAGGATACAAAACACCGATCGTTACTATTTCTTCTCCAACCCATAGAATTATGAATGTATCGAGATATAAAGCGAAGAGCATTTAGAACGAGTAGAAAATTTATCTTGATATAAGAACTTCCTATAATCGATGGAAGATCAAATTTTCGGTATCAAGATATAGAGACGCTAATTCCAAAAACAGGGGATGATAGGATAAGTTCATTAACTGACGTGAAAATGCAAACACCAAACAAACACTATTCTACCTTTAATATTTTGGCTTGATCTTGATCAGCTTCTTCTTGATCTCGTCTTCTTCTGAGCCTCATTTTACGAGCTATTGGATCTTTGCTACCTAAAATACAACACATTTCAGTTTTATATTTTTTATAAGTGTAAATAAAATTAAATAACAATTTACGCATTATTAACGTTACTACGAGGTACAATAGGTTAATTAATTTATGATTGTTCGTATAAGTATTAAATCACAATTGAATATTGTTACTAAGCATACACTTACCAGCAGTTTGAATTGGTGTAGGTACATTAGCACCAGCAAGTCGCAATTGATGCTGTAGCGAAAAATCAATATTATAAAACTCGATACCGGAACCTTTTTGAACTTCCATAGGTTTTGGTGGCATTACTAAATTTGGATTATCCCGTAGATCAAGTTGTTCTAAATCAGTGAGAAGATGAATTGCATCTGGTACAGTGATCAATCGATTAGATGATAATATTAATTTTTTTAACGATCCACATCTAAGGAAGAAAATACATTTATGATATTTTAAATACGTATCCATGGTATTTGCAAGAAATTAGTACGTTACTTTTTTACATTAATTCGTTTGGAATACGAATTATATAGAGTAAAAAAAAGAAAGAGGAAAAGAAGAGAAAGAAAGAAAGAAGATCCATGTTCGACTTACCTACATAAACCTTCAGGTATCATTTCCAAGTGATTATTAGCTGCTGAAAATACTTGCAAGGATGATAACTTGCCAATGCCTGAAGGAATACCCTCAAAATCTAATCGGTTATCGTTTAAATACAATCTTCTGAGCGTAACAATCTTACACAGGGAAGCAGGTATTGCGGACAATTTATTACGACATATATTTAATGTTTCCAATTTTACCCAAAGTTCTAAAATCAAAATAGACTAGTATGTTCGCCGCATTAACGAAAGCTACGCAGTAATCGTGAAATTGATAACGTACCAATAGTTGTCGACAATTCTGTTATTTGATTATCACTTAAATTCAAACGACGTAAATTCGACAAAGAATAAAGTGCATCTGGTACTCGAGGTAAATTGTTTTGTGATAAATCAAGTTCTTGCAGATTAGTCAGGGTCTCCAAACTCGATGGTATATTGTTTAACGTTCTCTGCGTTTCGCGCATCTGTAGGGCCATTAAATTCATCAAGGATGGTAGTTGCCTAAACCAAAAAATAGGCGCCATCTTCTTTGGAAAATAAATGACAATTTATCACGTTGATCTTATTTATATACCTTAATTGAAAGTGCCCTAGTGGATTGTGATTTAGATTTAAAGTTTGTAAATTTGCTAAGCGACGAGTTTGAGGTGGCAGTGTTTCTAATCTATTGTCACTAAGATCCAGGAACAGTAGATCGGTTAAATGAATGAACAATGTATTAGGAATTGTATCAATGCTGAAAAAATTACAGTTGGATAATTACTACCATAAATGTCTATTGTATAATTTATATGTGTGACACCTACTGATTGTGACTTAAATTCAAATTTAACAAAGAACGAGCTCTCTCTAATCCCTCTGGTACTTCCTTTAAATTATTGTGACTCAAATCCAATGTGGTCAATTCTTCCAAGTGAAATAATTCTGCTGGAATGCCACTCGATTTAATGTTATTACGTCTTATATTCAATGTTCGCAGACAACAAAGTTCTGTTAGTTCTCCATATAATCGTTCCAATTTGTTTTTAACTAGTGAAAGATGTTCCTGTTTTTAAAAACAAAGAAAATTTAATTTTCATCGTTCACATTTTGTAGAACCATTAATAAGAACCTCAATCACGATAGCTTCATCCTGAACTTTGTGCACGCTTAAAAAATAAATGTCCATACGCAGACAGCTTTACCAGCTTCAATAATTTGCCCATTTCTTCTGGAATCTCAGTCAAGTTGGTTTCATCCAGTTTCAGCCATTGTATGCCAGTCATTAAGCGTACAGATTCTGGAAATTTGCCACCCTGTAAAAAACTAAATTGTAGTAGCTGAAAATTATGATTTCAAAACAAAAAAAACGTACTTACACCAAAGTCATTACTGCTAAAGTCAACACCACGAACAAACGGTAATACACCCGTGTTTGCCATTTCGTTTTAATTGGAGAAGATGTTTTCGTAATTGTATAAAACTTACATATGTTACGTTTGATGCTTATATATCTATAACATGTTAATATCATTTGTAAAATACACACGAAAAAACGTAAAGATAAAAATTATGTTAGTCGCTCTCAAATATTACAAAATTAAGAAAATTAATTAACAGAACAAAGAACGAATGAAGATGAAAAACCATATTAAAAAAATTGTATTGCTAGTATCAAGTCGATATTTAAGTACACTAAGCTTAAAGATTAAATAAATAACAAATGTACAATTACCAGGGGCAGATGCTGATAGAAACAGAAGAATACAATTCCGTGAGCAACTTCCAACGTAAAAGGCAATCGACGTATATGTATATCAAATTTACTGATATTTTCGAAAAGTTTATAATTGTCGCAATGATTAGCTTCAAATAATAAATAACATAAATAAGTTTATGCGTTAAATAAATCGCAAAATATCACTAACGATGCGAAGAAGATATTAAACTTTTATTGAAAATATGCAATGACATCTAATTTGGTTAGATTAACAGTATATAAGCGCGTGCGTGATAGAAATGGAGAGGGAGAGGGAGTGAATGAGTAAGTGTGTATGTGTGTGTGTGTGCGTGTGTGCGCGCGCGCGCGCGTGTGTGTGTGAGAGAGAGAGAGAGAGAGAGAGAGAGAAACTAAAATATTTTTGAAAAATTTATATTCTCTATTTTCCTCTATTTTAGATTGTTTTTCAGTATTGTCTAATTTTTTTTCTTTACATAGTCGTGAAAGCATAATTCAAAGTACGCATGTATTTATATACTGTGAGTAGCTATATAGAGATATATAGTTTTATAGACACCTAGAGACTTTTCTTAAAGATTCATGTGGACATGCGCAATGAGAAACACAATTTAGAAACTTCGATGACCATAGTGAAGTCAGAATTGTTCTGTATCTACACGACACCGGTGTGAATTGCCATACGCATATTATTTATCTCACCATACAATGTCGGCCGTAATAAACGAAGGTGATTTTTAAAACTTGATTCGTGAAAATAAAATACATTCGTTTATTCGTTTATCAATCGTTAGTTGTTTTCTTATATGACTTCAGTCGAAGAAGTAGATCAATTGGATAGCGGCATGGGTAGTAGCGATGCACATTCTCCTGAAGCAAAATTGCATCCTCCCGATAACGAGATTGACGAGGATGATGAGGAGGTATTCCATTTTGATTATGCATTAATTTTCTAAATAAATAAAATTTTTCGTTATTACTAATTGTTAATTTCATAGGCTGCAATTATAATTAATTTAAAAAAATTAACCAGTATTTCATTTTTTGCGAATTATTCTCTTTTTGTGTTTTAATTTTACTTGCAATAGCTTTTTGATGTATATTTTTCGTCAATGAAAATTTATCAAATAAAATATATAGGAACGACGTATATCAATAATATTGCGTTATCGTTACGTGATATGTAGTATTTGTATTTGGCTTCAGGATGAAAGCTTAGCAGAAAGGTTATTGGGGCTCACAGAAATGTTTCCAGGAGAAGTACGTAATTTAGGATATAATGTCGGTACTTGTTTGTGCACTTGTATGAAAGGTTTGTAATCATTAATTTTTGGTATTCAATATTATGTTATAAATAAATGATGTATCTTTGCTTTTTTGTAGGATTATATGCATTTTCATGTTCAGCAGCGTGGTTACTCTTCAGCTCATCAGCCATTTTATTTGCACCCATATTGTTTGAAATAGAACGAGTGCAAATGGAGGAAGTACAACGTATTCAGCAAAAGCAGGTTTTATTAGGACCTAGTAAAGCCATGTCAAATGTGAATGCTTCGAGTCTTCCAATGGCTCCACCAGTTCAGCAATAATAGCAATGATACCATTGATGTTATATTCAAATCACTATAAGTCTGTTATTCCATTCACTGTTTATATTTATATTAGTATAACAATTCCAAACTATTCTGTAATAATATCTCATTGACACAGATGCATCAGTCAAATAAGATTATCGTACATTATTTGTTACAAAAATTTTAATGATTTATAGAAGATTGAAACAAACTAAAGTAAATTTAAAAATAATATTAACATTTCTTTCATTCTTCCTTATTTTCTATATCTTCTGAAAATATTGATTTTTATCTCCATAAATTCAAGGACATCTTACTCTCTCATACTTAACCCTTTAACAATATCTTACTTGTTATGTAATACTAGTAAAATTGTAACACATATTTCACCTTTATCGATAAAATCATTAAATCCTTTCGTAATGTTAGCATCTATAAGGTACAGTAATGTTATTGTAATATAAAATGTTGAATAAACGTATGCTGAAGAATGTTTTTCAACATTTATTAGTAGGAATTATCAGAAAGAACATTTTCTTCTAATGATTCTAGTTTGTAGACATAACATTTTAATTTGTTTGAACTGCGTATGAATACATACAAAACTATAAATACAGGATTATTATTGTATTTTGATTTTAGGAGTGTATATATTTTTGATCACAAATATTTTAAATCATTATTAATATTACATTGTTCGTATTAATTATTAATATTATATTAATTAATATTACATTAATATTAAATTTATCATCAATGTCATATTACCAGTATATGAAAATGCAATATGCAAGGAGACTTATTCTGATTCAATAAACAGAGCACGAGGAAAGGAATATTCCTATTCATGGATATAGAAACAGATATAACAACCAGTTTCCCGTGTCAATTCAGATTTTTTACCCTATGATACCAGCAAATAAATGAAGAAATAGATATATGCATGAAACTCGGAAAGTTATGAAGAATGTAGTCAATAGTAAAGTAGTAAATATCATAAATACTATGAAGTCTATTAGGATCTCGAACTGCATAGACTAAATGGAGATTTGAGAAACCTTTTATAAAGCGAAGAATTATATAAGATATTTAAGGCAATGACTAACCAGCAGCAGTTGAATAACCTCTTTTCAAAACTAACTCTCTTCTATGCGTCTACTTGGTAAAGTTGAGAAAATCTCGAAGAAAGTAGTTTTTACTTGGTTCGTATAACCGAGGTTTACATTTCGTTCAGTTTTCAATTTTGTGAAATTATAGATTTATAACGGTTAAGATTGTATTTTGCCGAAGGTTCTTCAGTCCTAGTTAGATAAATGATTATGACAAACTAAAATAGTTGTAGCTGTTGCTAAGAAAAGCTACAGGTTTGGATAGGGTATAGGTGTATTTTAGTTAAGGTTAGTAAGAAATAATTGGCTTGATTCGGTACGGCATAGGTTTCTGTATAGTATCATTCGGTTTACGTGGGCTTATGACTTGACTTGGATGTTGTTTAGGCTTAGGATTTGTATTAATTAAGTAAGTTTTCGTTATTGCCACGGCAAGGTATAGGTTTGGTTAGATTTTGTTAAAGTTTTTTTGAGTTAGATTGGAAGTTATTAGTTCCATTTTGATTCGCATACGATTCGGCACAGCAATGTTAAAATTGACTAAGGGTATAGTTCGGTTTCGTCCAGGTTATTTTTAGTCAACTGATAAGAAAGGTAAGTATATCTTACAACAAAATAATGGTATTGGCCTGTACTACGTTTTGGTACAGTATAGTTAAGATCGGTAAAAAGCTATTATATTCATTAAGTACGTCATACAACTCGGTCGAGAATCGTCCAAATGTCAGACCGGATATGATTTCATTTGATAGGAGTTATTTTTGGAAATATGACGAACTAGCTAAGTGTCACATATCTAAGAATTGAAGTGGTACTGGTGATTCCAGCCTAGACTCCAAGATACTCGAAGATGGTCTTTGAGATGCTAGACTGGACAGCGAGTACTGCGTAGCTCTTAGCTTGGCATCGTTTGGACAATATGAAATATATTGGAAAATCTATAGATACTTTGATAGAATTCATGGAGGCAAGTCTCGAAAGATTCATGTTTGACAAGTGATGCCAATTACCAGGTCTCACCACGTGGAGGTGGCTACGGAATCGAGACCCGTGCCTAAATATTCTACTAAAATATAGTACAAAACATGGTACAAAATATAGTAGAATATATAATAGAAAATAAATGACGAAATGAATTTCAATATAATTACCACAAATGATTGCGAAAAGCAATTCAGAAGATAATACAAATTTGTTACAAAACAAATCTTAATATAAATTACAAATCAAATTACAAAATATAGTATGCCTCACATTTGCAACAAAAGAAGGGCAATTAATAATGACACGGAAATAAAAGTTGAGTAAAAGAATAGGTAATTGTTTTGGATTATTGTGATATTAAATAATAAATAATTTTTTTAAATACGCGCGCTGTCACTTGTGTTGCTTTAAAAGTCGCAACAATAGTGGAAAGAAGCACGCGAGCAGCCATATAGGACACTATATGTTTCGTGAGTTTGATTTTTTCAATTCGAATTTCAAGGGATTTCGACGAACCCTCGAATATAATGGGCATAGTATGCTCAGTAATACTGCAGAAATATGCAAAAATGAAAAATTCCTCCACGTTATGACGATGCAAAGTAGTGAGCATAATGACAAAAAATAGTAAATGACACAAAAAGAATTTATGTCAAGAAAGAAGCATACATTAATAAAAATAAAAGGAAGAAAAAATAAAAGAAATGAAAGGGAGAAAAGTGTAATTCGATTAAAAAGTTTGAGTAATTTCAAAATCAAAACAAGCCCTCTAATAATTAAAAAACATTCGAATTATTACTATTTGATTTTGGAAACTACTTTGAGGGGAATGCTTTCTTTTACTTGTATTCTGTAAAAATCGCTCGAAACAACTATGACAATGAACGAATTATGCGACTAGTACTTTCTAAATTTATATTTAGAATAGAAACTCGAAATTTCTTCAATCAAGATTCTAATGCGCCATTTAGGGAGAAAGAAAGTCGTAGCCTGATTCAATAAATATATATCGTAGGAATGTGTATTGCACAAGTGTCATTGTACATAACTACATTAGCACTCATGGTCGCTACGAAAATAAAATACAACCAGCCATCCGTACGGTTTTGGACCATTCTTTCTACGACATGATGGGTAACCAGAGGAATCGTAAACATGCGACTTACCGATCGTTGGCCTCTTTTCCATATGAAAGCAGCTTTGGAACGACTGTCGTCTTGGTCCTGGGATCAGCGTCCTGTATTATACCCTTGACACGTGGTTAATGCAGCGATGTCAACATTGGTTACAATCCCTTCCTCTTTTCTTTGAAAATACACTCGCGATGTTGCGAACACGTGCGAACTTGTTTCGGCCAATATCGAGAAAAAATATCGCGGGTGAACACATACGAACGAAAACGATTTTGGAGAAGTACGGTTATATATAATTTAAATAATTTAATTGTGATAAAAATATTTAATGTCCACTAATACTAATGAAATGAAAAAAATAAAACATGGAATATTTATTTTACTATTAAATAGATAATTAGAAATAAAAAATGAATTAAATAATTAAATGTATAATTAAATACTAAAGTAAATAAATTAAGTTAATAAATTGTTAAATATTAAATATAAATGAATAAATTAAATAAGTGAAATGAATTATTAAAAAATAAAAATAAATAAATAAATGGATAAATTATTAAAAGTTAAAACTAAATAAATAAATTAAATAAATAATTGAAAGAGAAAAATAAATAAACAAGTTATTAAAAATACGTAAACCCGTTATAATAGTTATTACATAGTTCATTGCAAATATATGCTTTGTATAATTTGCAATAACAATATGTACAGTAATTTTCATAGGTACAATTATTTTTTCATAAAGAAAAGCCATTTACTTGCTCGTAACAATAGTTTTTAACATAGAAATTTTTAAAACAACTTTTTAAAGTTAAAAAAAGGGAATAATAGCTCAAATTGATATTAAGCAAGGGGATCCCCTATGCCTCATCAGTCATCAGCCATCCTAAAATAAGGTAAAATTCGCGTTTATAACAAATTCTATAAATTTAGAAACTTAATCTTTTATATTAGAATAATGCTACCTTACGTTTATAACCGTGCGTTTATACAATTTTTTAAAAGAATGTACAATCAAGGAAATGATAATGCTTATGTATTAAATTATGTAACTATATATATACATATATAGCCTTAGTTACTACAATTCGAAAAAAATAAGTCGAAAAAAAACGAAGTCGTGATAGACAAGGATAGAGAGGAGATGCTCCGTTCTCTTTATTCTCTTAAAAGCCCGACGAACATGAAGTCACAGATGAAGGCGAGTGATTTTGTTCTTGCTAAAAAGAAAATGAAACTAGGATGGTTTTATGCTTAGATACATTTTATTCAGTTTGAAAGTTTCACATATACACAATAATTATTGACGACATAATTCTTCGGTTCTTTTCTTGTAACTTTCATTTTATTTTTTATCCTTTCTTCATTGCTCCGAAAATATAAATATGAGACAATCAATAAAAATTTTTACTTTTTACAACCTATTTATAACTAACTCTTTCTCTTTCTTTATAACTTCTAATTCTTCTTGAGCTTTTACTTCGTCGTCACTTTCTCAATAGCTATTGCGGTTTTCCGTCCTTCTTTTACTTGTAAGTCCAGGTGGTTCAACAGCTTGTTGCGAGCTTAATTTTGGATCAGTTAAATGATCATGAGCTGATTTGCTCTTACCACCAATTTCTTTATTTAATTTCACGGATTCTACTTCATCTTCCTCTGCTTCTTCACCAAATGATAAAAGATTGAAATCTCTGTAACAAAATTTTTCATTGCAAAGAACAATATTGTCAGGGCTAAATTTTGCAAATATATACGATTTTTACTTTACCGATGCTGTTTTAGTTTTTGAACTGTCCTTTACTTCTTCACGTTTCTATACTATTATTCTTGGTATAATATCAGAAAATGTATTGTTCAATATTATAGTTTCTATCCATCTTGGAGGCTAAAGTGGTCTATCAGTCTACAAAAGAGAGGTAATATTATATTTATATCAATTCTTGATATATTTTCTTGTAAACATAAAATTTACCTCATCTACAAATGCTTCTTCCAGTTTAAGCGTGATATATATAGTTTCTCCAGTAACTTTACCAAAGATTGTATGTTTATTCTGTAAATCTGGTGTAGAACTAAGAGTAAAGAAGAATTGGGAACCATTGTCATCTTTTCCAGCATTAGCCATAGCCATTAAATCTCGTCGACAAAAACGTAATCTCGTATGAAATTCCTAATTTTTTTTTAATAAAAAAAGAATTCATTTCATTTTTAAATATAATCTCACTTTAAATGGTTCTCCATATATTTTACCACCTTGTCCTGTACCTGTTGAATCACCACCTTGTGTTATAAATCCTTTGATAATTCTATGAGAGATAGTGTCACCCTAATAACCTTCCGTACATAATGGTATGAAATTTCTACATGCCTTTGCAGTTTCTTTTGCCCATAATTCTAACTCAACATCACCAACAGTTGTCTTCATTACAACCTAGTTTGACAAATATATTAGTTTGATTAATGTAAAATACTTATAAAATCAAATTTATTAAAATTTATTATTTGTTATTGTAATTCAAATTATTATATCTGTTTGTATATCTGTTTTTAAAAATTTAACAGATATACAATATTTACCTTCTAAATTTGTATATTAATTTATTAAATAATTTCTAATTTGAATTACAATAACAAATAATAAATTTTAATAAATTTGATTTTAAATTTTACATTAATCAAACTAATATATTTGTCAAACTAGGTTGTAATGAAAACAACTGTTGGTGATGTTGAGTTAGAATTATGGACAAAAGAAACTCCAAAGGCATGTAGAAATTTCATACAGTTATCTATAGAAGGTTATTAGGGTGACACTGTCTTTCATAGAATTATCAAAGGATTCATAACACAAGGTGGTGATTCCACGGGTACAGGAGAAGGTGGTAAAGTATATGGAGAACCATTAAAAGTGAGACTATATTTAAAAATAAAATGAATTCCTTTTTTATCGAAAAGTAGTTATTGGATATATATGTTTAAGGACGAATTTCATACAAGATTACGTTTTTGTCCACGAGATTTAATTGCTATGGCTAATTCTGGAAAAAATGACAATGGTTCCCAATTCCTCTTTACTCTTAGGTCTACACCAGATGTGCAGAATCAACATACAATCTTTGGTAAATTTACTGGAGAAACTATATGTAACATGCTTAAACTAGAAGGAGCACTTGTAGATGTTTATAAGAAAATGTATCAAGAATCGATATAAATATAATATTTCCTCTATTTTGTAGAATGATAAACCACTTTATGCTCCAAAAATGATAAAAGCTGA
>NW_016909130.1:0-12438 GCF_001483705.2 Eufriesea mexicana
ACGTTAGCTTGGGTTAGGATAGGATAGCTTTAGTTTTTGTGCTGTACACTGCTATTCGGTCGATATCTGCGCTCTGCATTGCTCTACAAGAATCATCTTGTCTCTGGGGAGGCATGAAATAGTGGTTGTGGCACATTCGTTCGAGTTAGGTTACGTTCGACTTGGTCAGGGCAGGTTAAGTATGGTCAGAATGGCTTCGACGTCTGTGCTATACACTGCTATTCGGCGGACATCAGCGTTCCACTGTACTCTAGATGCTTGGATATGGGGCGGCCAGCAGCGTCGCTCTCGGCTCGATAAGCTGAGTTAGGTTGCGTTTGGTTGTGTTACGCTTAGCCAGGTTAGGACAGGATGGATTAGGCTTTTGTGCCAATCACTCCACTTCGGTCGATTTCAGAGTACTACATTGCTCTGCTGCTCTTTACTTGGCTCTCTTGAGGCCAGCAATACTGGTCGCGGCACCACAGGTTGTGCCACGTTAAGTTCGGTTGTGATACGTTTGATCAGGTTAGGAGTGGATAGCTTTGACTTTTGCGCTCTACGCTGTTATGCCGTGGATTCCTGTACTCTACTGTGCTCTAATACGCTCCGCTTGGCTCTGTGTAATCCGGCAATATTCGTCTCGGCACGTTAGGCTGAGTTAGGCTATGTTTTGTTAAGTTAGGTTAGGTTAGGTAAAGTTAGCTTTGACTATTGGGCTGTACACTGATATTCCGTCGAAAAATGCGCTCTGCATTACCCTAATAACTTCTGCTTGCCTCCGGAACGGCCAGCAGTAGTGGTCGCGGCACGTTATGTTGTGCTTCGCCACGTTAGGTTAGGTTAAGTTAGTTTGGTTAGGCTTCGATATCTTCGACAATTCTGCTGTACCCTGCGATTCTATAGATTTCTGCGCTCTCCTCTCATCTAATATGTGCTACTTGGCCCCGGGGAGGACAGCAATGATTGTGGCGGCACGTTAGGCTTGGTTTAGTTACGTTTGGTGGTGTTACGCCTGGTTAAGTTAGGATAGGATCGCTCTCACTTTGGCGCCACTCCCTGATTTTTGGTGGACTTCTCCGCTCCGCTACTCTCTGATATGGTCTGCTTTGCTCTGGGGATGCAAGAAATTGTTGCCGCGGCACGTTAGTCTGTGTTATGATACGTGTGTTTGGTTTAAGCTGGCATGGGTTAGGTTTGTGCAGCTTTGACTTTTCTGCCGCACACTGCGATTATATGGATTTCTGTTCCCTACTCTCCCATAATATGTTGTGCATGGCTCTGGGGAGGACAGCAATCATGGCCTCGGCACGTTAGGTTGAGTTAGGCGGAGTTTGGCTTATTTAGTTTGGGCTAATTTCGGTAATGGTTGCTTTGACTTTCGTGTTAAACCCTAAAGTCCGGTCGATTTCTGCGCACGTCGGTGTTCTACTACATTCTGCTTCGCCTTGCGGAGGCCAGCAATGGTGGCCGCGGCGCGTTATGTTGAGGTGGGCTACGTGCGGTTAGGTTATGCTAGAATGTGTTACATCTCGATAGATATGAGTTTTGTGCTGTGCACTGCGGTTCTATTTCTATGGGCCCATGCGCCCTATTCTCCTTTAGTATGTTCTGCTCGACTCAGGGGAGGCCAGCAATAACGGGCGGGGTACTTTAGGCTGTGTTACGTTGCGTTTGGTTATGCTATGTTTGGATATATCAGAATAGGGTAGCTTCGACTTTTGCGCTGCGCACTGCTATACGGTGGACTTCTGCGCTGCAGTGTGCTCTAGTATATTCTGCTCGGACCTGCGGAGGCCAGAAATAGTGGTCTCGGCACGATAGGTTGAGTTATGTTACGTTTGGTTATGTTAGGAGGGGATATCCTTGACGTTAGTGCCATACGCTGCTATTCGATGGACTCCTGCGCTCTACATTGCTCTTCTATACCCTCCTCGACTATGGGGATGCCAGACATGGCGGTCGTGGCATCATATGTTGTTATGATATGTTCGGTTAGGATTGGTTCGGTCAGGCTAGGACGGATATCTACGGGTCTAGCGCTATACGCTGCTGTTCGGTTGCTTTCTGCGCTCTACTGTGCTCCATTATATTCCGCTTGGCTCCTGGGAGGACAGCAATTGCAGTCTCTGCAGGCTATGTTGGGCCAGGGTGCCTTAGCTTAAGTTAGGATAGAGCAAGTTAGGTTAGTGTGTCATCCACTTTGTGCTATACACGGCAATGCAATGCTTTGCTACGGTCCACTGCGCTCTGGTATATTCGGTACGGCCCTGGGGAAGCAAGCAATAGTGGACTCGGCGCGATAGGTTTTGCTTGGCTATGTTCGGTTATGCTACGTTAGAATAGGGTAGCTTTCACTACTGCGCTCTGCACTGCGTTTCTATGTATTTCTGCAACCTACCCTCCTCTAATATGTTGTGCTTGGCTCTGTGGTGGACAACAATAGTTATCTCGGCACGTTAGTATGAGTTAGATTACTTGTGGTTACGTTAAGTGAGGCTAGGCTAGGGTAGGACGGCCTCAAAGTTTGCGGTATACTGGTATTCGGTGGGATTCTACGCTCTACATTGCTCTACTATACTCTACTCGTCTCGGGGAGGCCAGACGTTGTGGTCCCGGCACGATAGGTTGACTTAGGCTAGGCTTGGTTATGTTATGTTAGTCTGGTTAATGTTTGGATTGCTGCGCCTTCGCGGCGTATACCGTTATAAAGTGGTTTTCTGCGCTCTTGTGGTGTCTACTATATTCTGGTTGGACCTGGGGTGTCCAGCAATAGTGGACGTGGCACGATCGGCAGTGTTTGGTTGGGTTTGCTTAATGTAGGTTGGGTTATGTTTAGTTGGGATGCCTTTGACCTTTGTGCTATACACTGCAGTGCGTTGGCTTTCTGCGCTCTGCTGCTCTCTGGTATATTCCTTATAGCTCTGCGCATTCCATCAATGGTATTCTCGGTATGTTGGATTTAGTTAGGCTGCGTTTGCATATGGCAAGTTTGGTTATGTTAGGACGGAATAGCTAAGACTTTTGTGCCATTCAACGCTCTTCAGTGGATTTCAACGCCCTACTGCGCTCCAATATGATCTGCTTGGATCTGGGGATACCACGATTGTCGTCTCGTCACGTTAAGTTAAGCTATGCTACGTTTCGTTAAGGTTGGTTAGGAAAGCTTGGTTAGTATTTCTTTGACTTACGTGCTTTACACTGCTATTCGGCGGATTCCTGCGCTCTACATTGCTCCACTATAATTTGCTCGACTATGGCGAGGCGAGCAATAGCGTTCGCGGCACGTTAGTTTGAGTTAGGGTAAGTTTCGCTATGACATGTTATGTTATGTATGGTTATGATATCACTGACTTTTGTGCTGCACACAGTTAATTTGTGTGCTTCTTTGATCTACTGTACCCCACTACATTCTGCTTTGCTCCGGGAAGGCCAGGATGACTTACCACGTCATGTTGTGCTATGCTGCGTGTGGTTAGTTTAGATTAGGTCAGCCTCGGATAGGATGCCTACGGCTTTTTTGTGATTCGCAGCAATGCGTTGGATTTCTGCGCTCTACTGTGCTGTAATACATACTGGTGGTCTCTGTGGGACCCGCACTAGTGGTTTCCTCATGCTTGGTTGTGTTATGTTACGATTCATTATGTTGCGTCTGATTAGGTTATGATATGCTTGTTTGCCTTCTGTTCTATTCACTGCTGTTCGGTGGATTTCTGTGCTCTAATGCGCTGTAATATGGTCTGCTTGGCTCCGGAAGGCCAGGAATTATGGTCTCGTCACGTTACGTTGGGCTAAATTACGTTTGGATATATTAGGTTAGGCCAAGTTAAGTCTGGCTTTGTACGGCTTATATGCTATACCCTTCAATGCTGTGGATTTCTGAGCTCTGCTCTTCTCTAGTATTTTCTCCTTAGCCATGGGAATTCCAGGAAGATTGGTCTCGGCACGTTAGGTTGAGTCAGGATGCGATTGGTTTGTTCAGCTTTGGATAAGTTCGGTAAGGGTATCTTTGACTTTCGTGTTAAACACTGATGTTCAGTGGATTTCTGCGCACGTCCGAGCTCTTATACATTCTGCTCCACCATGGGGAGGCCAGCAATAGTGGCCGATGCACGTTATGTTGAGGTAGGCTACGTTTGGCTAGGTTGCACTAGCATGGGTTGTGTCTGAATTTATATGAGGCTTGTGTTCTACACAGCGATTCTGTGAGCTTCTGCGCCCTATTTACCTCTGGTAAGTTCTGCTCGCCTCAGGGGAGGCGAGCAACAGCGGTCGGTGTACCTGAGGTTCAGTTATGTTATGTTTGGCTATAATATGATTGTATGTATTGGGACAGGATAGCTTTGACTTTTGTGCTGTACGCTACTATTCGGTTGACTTCTTCGCTCCAGTGTGCTCTAGTATTGTCAGCTTGGCTCTGTCGTGGCCAGCAACTGTGGTCTCTGCTCGTTAGTTTGAGCTATGCTACGTTCGGTTGTGTTACGTTTGGTGAGGTTAGGATGTGATCGTTCAGACTTTTGAGCGATACACTGCTACCCGCGGTATTCTGCGCTCTATCTTGCTCTTATATGCTATGCTTGGCTGTGGGGTGGCCAATGGTAGTGGTCTCGCCACGTTAGTTTGAGCTAGGTTTCGTTCTGTCAGGACTGGTAAGGAAGGCTTCTGCAGGATTACTTTGACTTTGCGATATACGCTGCTGGTACGGTGATCCCTGCACCCTACACTGCTCTACAATGCTCTGCTCGTCTCTGTGGAGACAAGCAGTAGCGGTCGCTGCAAGTAGGTTTTAGTTAGCTTACGATTGGTTAAGCTAGGTTTTGTTGAGTTTGGTTAGGATTGCTTTAACTTCCGTGCCATTCCCTGATATTCGCAAGCTTTCTGCGATCTACTCTGCCTTACTACATTCTGCTTGGCCCTGCTTGGCCAGCAATAGTGGTCGCGGCACGTTATGTAGGGTTATGCTATGTTCCGTTTGGTTAGGTTAGGTCAGGTTAGGATAGGACATGTACGGCCTTAGTGTTCTTCACTGATATTCCGTAGATTTCTGCGCTCTAATCTGCTCCAGTGTGCTCTGCCTGGCACTGGGCAGGCCAGCAATATTGGCCTCGAGAAGTTATGTTTAGATACACTATGTTTGGATAGGTAAGGTATGGACGAGTTATGTCAGGATATGTATGTCTTTTGTGATATACACTGCAGTGCGCTGGATTTCAGCGCACTCCTGTGCTCTAGCATTTTGTGCTGTGCTCTGGGGTGGCCAGCAACAGTGGTCTCGGCGCGTTAGGCTTAGTTATGCTAAGCTTGCATATGACATGTTGGGTTATGTCAGGACAGAATAGCATAGAATTTTGTGCCACTCAATGCTATTCGGTGTATTTCTGCGCCCTACACCGCTCTAATATGCTTCGCTTGGCACCACGAATACGATTAGTAGCTGTCGCTGCACGTGATGTTGATTTATGCTACGTTTGGTTAGGTTTGGCTTGGCCAGGTTATGCTAGAATTTCTAAGGCATTTTTGCCGTTCACTGCAATGCGCTGGATTTCAGCGCTCTACTGTGCTCTAGAACATTCCGCTTGGCTCTGGTGAGGCCAGGAGCAGTGTTCGAGGCACGCCATGTTGAGTTTTGCTACGTTCGGTTAGGCTTGGCTAGAGCAGGTTAGGTTAGAATATCAACGGCCGCTGTGCTTTTCACTGCAATGCGGTGGATTTATGCGCTCTGCAGTGCTCTGCCGTTCTCAGCTCGACTCTGGGATGGCGAGCAATAGTAGCCGTGTCAAGTTGGGTTGCGTTATGTTAAGATTGGTTAGGACAGGTTATGCTATATTTGGTAAGGATGGCTTACGCTTTCGTGCTATACACTGTTATTCGGAGGACTTCTGTGATCTACTGTCCTCTACTACGGTCTGCTTGGCTCTGGGCAGGCCAGCAGTAGTGTTCTCGGCACGTTAGGTTGAGTTTAGGTACGATTGCTTATGTTATGTTTGGTTAGGTTAAGACAGAATAGCATAGACTTTCGTGCTATACACTGATATTCGGAGTATTTCTGTGTTCTACTGTGCTCTGATTTGTTCTGCTTGGCTCTGTGGCGGCCAGTAAGTGTACTACCGGAACGCCAGTTAGGGTTAGGTTACGTTTCGTTTGGTTACGTGAGGAAGGCTTGCTCAGGATTTCTTTGACTTTTGTGCTATAAACTGCTGTTCATTTGATTTTTGAGCCCTACATTGCTCTACTGTACTCCGCTCGACTCTGGGGATGCGAGCTACACTGGCCTGGGCACGTTATGTTGAGTTAGGTTACGTTTGGTTAGATTAGGTTATGTTAAGTTAGGTTAGGGTAGCTTTGACCATCGTAATGTGCACTGTTATTCGGTGCATTTCTGTGATCTACTGTGACCTGCTACGTTCTGCTCAGTGGAGGCCAGGAGCTGTGGTCCCTGCAAGGTATTATGAGATACGCTACGTTCGTTTGGGTTGAGTTTGGTCAGGTTATGCTACGGTATCTCCGGCTTCTTTGCTATTCGCTGCAGTGCGGTGGGTTTCTGCGCTAAACTGTGCTCTGGTAAATTCTGAGTGTCTCTGTGGAGGCCCCCAGCAGCGGTCCCGGCGTGTTGGGTTGGGTTATGCTACGTGTTTGTGTGTTACGTTTTTGCTAGGTTAGGATATGCTACTTGCTCCTTTGTGCTATACACTGCTGTTCCGTGTACTTCTGCGCTTTAATGTGCTCTAATGCGCTTTGCCTGGCTGTACGAAGGCCACCAACAGCGGTCGCGGCACGTTACGTTGAGTCAGACTACGTTTGGTTAGGATAGGTTGGGTCAGGTTAGGTTAGGACATATTTGGCTTTCGTGCTATGCACTGCTCTTCGGTGGACTTCCGCGATCAACATTGCTCTACTATACTCTGCTCGACTCAGTGGAGCAAGCAATTGTGACCGTGACACGTTACGTTGAGCTATGTTGCGCTTGGTCAAGACAGCTTATGTTACATTTGGGCAGGGAAGCTTTGACTTTCGTGCTATACCCTGTTATTCGGTGGGTTTCTGCGATCTACTGTGCTGTAATACATTCTGCTTGGCCCTGGAGGGGCCAGGAGCAGTGGCCGCGGCATGTTGCTTTGAGCTATGCTACGCTTGGTTATGTTAGGTTGGGTCAGGTTAGGTTAGGTTATCTTCGCCTTTTGCGCAATTATCTGCAATGCGTTTGTTTTCTGCGCACCGCTGCGTCCTAGTAGAGTCCGCTTGTCTCTGTGGAAGGCAGCAATGTTGGTCTCGTCACGTTATTTTGATGTAGGATACGTTTGGTTAATCTGTGTTAGCATGAGTTATGTATGGATAGATTCGACTTTTGTGCTATACACTGCGCTTCTATTGTCTTCTGCGCCCTACTCTCTTCTATTAAGTTCTGCTCGTCTCTTTGGAGACATGCAACTGTGACCGGGGTACATTATGTTGATCTATGTTACGTTTGGTTATTTTAATATTGGATATATTTGGATATGATAGATTCGACTTTCTTTTATACTATACACTGCTATTCGGTGGGCTTCTGCCCTCCCGTGTGTTCCTGTATGTTCTGCTTGGCTCTGGGGTTGACAGCATTTGTGGTCTCGGTACGTTAGTTTGAGCTATGACACGTTCGGTTGGGTTACGTTTGGAGAGGTTAGGATAAGGTAGGTCTGACATTTATGCTATAGACTGCTATCCGCTGATTTCTGCGCCCAACTCTTTTCTAATATTTACTGCTTGGCTCTGGGGTGGTCAGCGATAATGATCTTGATACGTTAGATTGTGTTATCTTATTGGTTAGGTTAGACTATGTCAAGCACGGTCAGGTTACCTCTGACTCTCGCGCTGTACACACCTACTCGGTGGCATCCTGCCCTCGAACGCGATCTAATATATTCCGCTTGACCCTGGGGAGGACAGCAATATTCACGGCACGTTCTCTTGTGTTAGACTACGTTTGAATATGTTACGTTAGGTTATGTTTGGTTAGGGTGACTTTGCCTTTCGTGCTATGGACAATTACCCGGCGGGTCCCTTTGACCTACTGTACTCTACTCGACTCTGATTGTCTCTGTGAAGTCCGGCAGCAGTGGTCGCGGCACACACTGTTTAGTTACGCTACCCTCGGTTAGGTTATGTTAGGTCAGGTTATGCTAGGATATCTTCGACTTTTGTACGCTTCACTGCATTTCTGCGAACTACTGTGGTCTAGTATACAGTACTTATCTCTGTGCAGATCAGCGATAGTTGTCTCGCCGTGTTAGGTTGAGTTAGGTTGCGTTTGGGTATGTGACGTTTGGCTAGGTTAGGACATGCTACTTTTACTCTTGTGCATTAAACTGCTAATCCGTGGATTTCTGTGATCTACTGTGCTCTACTTCATTCTGCTTTGCTCCGGTGAAGTTTGGAGCAGCGATCGCTGGGTTGAGTTACGCTACGTTTGGTTTTGTTAGGTTAGGTCAGGTTATGTTATGATATCCTCGACACTTGTGACATTCACTGAAATGCGGTGGACTTCTCCGCACTACTGTGCACTACCGCACTCTGCTTGTCTCTGTTTAACTCAGCAATAAATTTCTTGTCATGTTAGGTTGTGTTAGGTTACGTTTGGATATGTTACGTTTTGCTCGGTTAGGATAGGCTACCTTGGCGTCTGTGCTATTCACTGCTATTCGGCGGATTTCCGCCCCCTAATGTGTTCTAATATGCTCTGCCTGGCTCTGGGGATGCCGGAAGTATTGGTATTATCACGTCATGCTCAGCTGCACTACGTTCGGGTTGGTTAGGTAAGGTAAGGTTGGGTCAGGGTATGTACGACTTTTGTGCTATACACTGCAAAACGGCGGATTTCTGCGCTCTAATGTGCTCCTAAGCGCTCTGTCTGGCTCCGGGAATGCCAGCGATATTCGTCTCGGCACGCTATGTTTAGTTACACTATGTTTGGGCAGGAAATGTGCGGTCAGGTTACGTCAGGATATGATTGACGTTTGAGCCATACGCTGCAATGTGGCGGAGTTCTGCGGTCTACTGTTCTCTGGTATGTTCTGCCTGGCTCTGTGGAGGCCAGCAATAGCGTTCTCGGCACGTTAGGTTGAGCTATGTTCCCTTTGGTTATGTCAGGTTACGTCAGGTTCCTTTAGGATAACAAGGACTATCGCGTTATATAGTGTTTTTCGGTGTATTCCTGCGTTCTACTGTGCGCTATTATTTTCTGCTTGGAACTGGGGAGGGCAGCAATGGTGGCCGCGGCACGATATATTGAGATAGTCTACGTTTGGTTAGGCTACGTTTGCTTGGGTAATGTTTGGATAGCTTTGACTTTTCTGCTGTGCACCGCAATTATATTGGTTTCTGCGCCCTACTCTCCTCCAATATGATCTGCTTTCCTCTGGGGAGCCCAGCAGCAGTGGCGGTGGCACGTTTGGTTTTGTTTGATTACGTATGGAAGTGTTACGGTTTGTTAGGTTAAGTCAGTGTACCTTCGATTCTTGTGCTACATACTGATTTTCGTTCGATTTCTCCGCTCATCTGTGTTCTAATATGATCTGCTTTGCTCTGTGGATGTCAGAAATGGTGACCGCAGCATGTTAGGTTGAGTTAAGTTACGTTCGGCTAGTTTATATTAGCATGGGTAAGGTTGGGATGGCTTTGAATTTTCTGCTTTACACTGCGACTCTGTGAATGCCTGCGCCCTACTCTCCTCCAATATGTTCTGCATGGCCCTGGGGAGGCCAGAAATAGTGGTCACGGCATGATAGATTGAGTCATATTATGTTTGGTTTGGTTACGTTTGGTTATGTTAGGAAGGGATAGCTTTGACATTTGTGATATACAGTGCTGTTGGGTGGATTTCTGCGCCCGTCGTTGCTATACTATACACCATTCGACTCTGGAGAGGCCATCAATGGCGTTCGTGTCAAGGTAGGTTGAGTTTGCTAACGTTTGGTTTGTTTAGGTTTCCTTAGGCATGGTTAGGATGGCTTCGACTTTTGTGCTGTACACTGCAATTCGTTGAAATTCTGCGCTCTACAGCTCCCCAAAAATGTCCAACTTGGCACTGGTGAGGCCGCAGTAGAGTCCTCGGCACGATAGGGTTTGGTAGTTCTATGTTTGATTAGGTTACGTTAGGTCTGGTTAGGTTGAGATATCTTTGACATTTGTGGTATACATTGCTATTTGGTGCATTGCTACGCTTTACTGTGCTCTACTATACTCTCTTCGACTCTAGGGAGGCCAGCAATAGAGGTCACCGCACGATAGGAATAGTTATGCTACGCTTGGTACGTAATGGTACGTTACGTACGGCTATGTTTGGATAGGCTGGCCATGACTTTTGCGCTATACACAGCTGTTCGGTTGATTTCTGCGCTCTACTTTGCTCTTGTATACTCTGCTTGGCTATGGGGAGGCCAGCAGTATCGGCCTCGGCACGTATGTATGAGCCAGCTTGCTTTTGGTTATGTTACGCTTGGTTAGGTTAGGTGAGGATAGCTTAGACTTTTGCGCTAGACACTGCTCTTCGGCGGCTTTCTGCGCTCTACATTGCTCTACTATACTCTGTTCGGCTCTTAAGAGGCCAGTAGTTGCGGTCTCGGCCCGTTGGGTTGAGTTGGCTTTCGTTTGGTTGCGTCAGGTTAGGCTATGTTTGGTCAGGCTAACTTTGGCTTTCGTGCTATACACAGTTACTCGGTCAACTCCTACCGTCTACTGTGCTCTACTCTAATCTCCTAAACCGCAGTGAGGCCAGCAATAGTGGTCTCGGCTGGTTACATTGAGCTTGGTTACGTTTGGTTGTGTTACGATAGGTTAGGTTCGGAGCTGGTACATTCGACTTTTGTGCTACATACCGCTTTTCTGCGGATTTCTATGCTCTACTGTGATATCTACTGTGATCTAACATGCTCTGCTTTGCTCTTGGGAGGCCAGAAATAGTGGACGCGGCATGTTGTGTTATGTTATGTTACGTTCGGTTACTTTATGTTTGCATGGTTAAGGTTTGGACAGCATTGATTTTTCTGCTATACACTGCGATACTACGGATTCCTGCGCCCTACACCACTATTATATGCTCTGCATGGCCCTGAGGATGTCATCAGTTGTGGTCCCGGCACTTTAGGCTGTGTTAGATTTCGTTTGGATAGGTTGGGCTACGTTGGGTTTGGATGGGGTAGCTATGATTCTTGAGCTACGCAATGCAATTCGGTGGGCTCCTGCGCCCTATTGTGCGCTATTGCGCCCTGCTTGTCTCCCGCGATGCCAGGGATAGAGGCCGCGGCACGTTAGGTAGAGTAATGTTACGTCTGAATTGGTTAGCCTAGGATAAGTTCGGTTAGGATACTTTTGCCTTCTGTGCTAAACACTGCATTGCGTTGGATTACAACCATCTACTGCGCTCTGGCATATTCCGCTTGGCCCTGGGGAGACAAGCAATAGTCGAACCGGCACGTAGGATTGATTCAGGCTACGGTCGGTTCTGTTACGCTTGGCTATGTTGGGATAGAGTAGCTTCAACTACTGAGTTGTACAGAGCGATTCTGTGGGCTCATGCGCCCTACTCTCCTCTAATATGTTCTGCTTGGCCCTGAGGAGGGCAGCAGTAGCTGTCTCGGCACCATAGGTAGTGCTAGGTTACGCTTGGTGCGATACGCTTGCATTGGTTAGGACAGGATGGCTTTGACTTTTGTGCTATACACTGCAATGCAGTCGATTTCCACGCCCCGCTGTGCTCTAATCTCCTACGCGTGGCTTTGGGGAGGCCAGCAATAGTGCTCTCGACACGTTAGGTTTAGTTAGGTTACGCTTGGTTAGGTTAGGATAGTCTGTGTTTGGCCAGGACTGCTTTGACTTTCTGCAATACGTTGACAATCTATGGACATGTACGCTTTGCACTCGCCTTATATTTTCTACTTGGCGACGTGGAGGTCAGCAATTGGTGCACTTGGCTCGTTAGGTAAAGTTAGTCTACGTTTGGCTATAATAGTATAGGTCAGGTTTGGTTAGGTTATCTTTGACATTTGTGCTATACGGTGCTATTCGTTCGATATTTGCACACTGCGTTGCTCTACTGGCATCGGCTTGTATCTGGGGAGGACAGCAATGGCGGTCGTGGCACGATAGGCTTAGTCCCGTTACGCTTTGTTAGGTCAGGTTAGGCTATGTCTGCTCAAGATGGCTTTGACTTTTGTGCTATGCACTGCTGTTCCGTGAATTTCTGCGCCCCACGGTGGTCTAATCTGTTCTGCTTGGCTTTGAGGAGGCAAGAAATTTTGGTCGTGGCATGACATGTTTTGCTGTGCCGGGTTTGGTAATGTTAGGTTTTGACAGAATGGCTTTGACATTTGTGCAACACACCGTTATTCGGTGGATCCCTGCCATCTGCGTTGCTCCACAAGCATCCGCTTGTATCTGCGGAGGCTAGCAACAGTGGCTGTGGCATGTTTGGCTGAGATACGT
>NW_016909131.1:0-2917 GCF_001483705.2 Eufriesea mexicana
GGGCTCCCCAGAGCCAAGTAGAAGACATTAGAGCAGAGCAGAGCGCAGAAATCAACCGTATAGGAGTGCATAGCACGGAAGTCAAAGCTGTCCTATCCTAACCAGGCAAAACGTACCGCAACCAAACGCAACGTAACGCACCCTGACATGCCGAGACCGCAATTGCTGCCCCCCCCCAGAGCCAAGCAGAACATATTAGAGGAGAGTAGAGCGCGGAAATTCATAGAATCTCCGTGCATATCAAAATGGTCGGAGTTACATCGTCCTAAGTTAGGCATACGTAACACCGAACGTAGTTCAGCTCAACCTAATTTGCCGGAACCGCTAATACCAGCTTCTCCAGAGCCAAGCAGAATATACTTGAGCATAGCAGTGCGCAGTAATCTGGCGCATTGCAGTGTATAACACAACAGTGTAAGATGACTTAACCCAACCTGTCCTAACCATACCGAACGTAGCCTAACTCAATATAAAGTGAAGAGCCCACTATTGTTGGCCTTTCCAGAGCCAAGCTGAACATACTGGTGGGCAGTAGAACGCAGAAAACCATAGTGTATCCGTGCATATCGGAAAAGTCAAAGATATCAAAGCCTATCCCAGACAAACGGAACCTAGTCAAATGTAGCCTAAGTAAACGTAGCGTGTCGCGATCACTATCGCTGGACTCCTCATAGCCAAGCAGAACATAGTAGGGCAGAGTATAGCACAGAAAGCCGCCGCAGTTGTGTGTAAATCACAAAAGTCAATGATATCCAAACCTAACCTGGCATTACCTAACCTAACCGAACGTAGCCAAACTGAACATAACGAGCCGAGACCACGATTGCTGGCGTTCCCAGAGCCAAGCTGAACATATCAGAGCATGGCAGATCCAAGCGATCCACCGAATAACAGTGTAGAGCGCAAAAGTTGAAGCTATCCTTTCCTAACGTAACCAATCGTAACATAACCAAACTTGACATAACACAAAGCAGCATGCCGCGACCACTACTCTCGGCCTCCGCAAAGTCGGGCAGAGTGTAGTAGAGCACAGTAAGTCGCAGAAGTCTACCGAATAACAGTGTACATAACCTTACCAATTGTAAACAAACGCAAAGTAACGTCCCGAGACCACTATTGCTGGCCTCCACAGAGCCAAGCAGAATATTTCAGAGCGCAGTAGAGCGCAGTAATACACCACACTGCAGTGTATAGCACAAAGGTCAAAACTACCCAATCCTAACGTAACCATACTTAGCATAACCGAAAGTAACCTAACTAAACCTAAAGTGCCGAGACCACCTTTGCTGGCCTGAACACAGCCGCGGAGAAGATATTACAGGAGAATAGGCCGCAGGAAACCATAAAATCGCCGTATATGGCAAGAAAGTCAAAGCTATCGAGACCAAACCCAACACAATGTAACCTAGCCAAACGTGGACTGACTCAAAGTAATTTGCCGCGACCAATATTCTTGGCATCCCCAAGGACATGCGCAACATTGTAGAGCCGGTTGGATCGTCGAAATCCACCCAATAACTGTGTATGGCATGAAAGTCGCAGCTAACCCAACCAAACTTATCCTAACATAACATAGCCGAACGTAGCCTAACCCGACGTAACCTGTCACGACCACAATTGCTGTCCACTCGAGATTCGAGTGGAGTATACAAAAGCAACGTATGACATTGGAATCCAACGAATGGAAGTGTACAGCGCAAAAGTCAAGGCTACCTTATCCTAACATAACCAAACTCAGCATAACCAAAAGTAACATAGCTCGACCTAACGTGCCGAGATAACGATTGCTGTCCTCCCAAGAGCCAAGCAGTGTATACTTGAGCACAGTAGAGCGCAAAAATCCAACGAATAGCTATGTATAGCGCAAAAAGCAAAGCTATCCTAACCAAACTTGTCCTGACCTAACGTAACCTAACGTAACCTATCCCAAACTGAAGTGCCGCGACCGCTACTGCTGGCATCCCTAGAGTCAAGCAGAGTATACTAGAGCAGAGTTGAGCACTGTTTGCCACCAAATAGCGGTATGAAGCACAAAAGTAAGAGATACACTATCCTAACCTGACCCAACGTAGCATAACCAAACGTAGAGTTGCTAAGCCTAACGAAACCAGACCTCTATTGCTGTCCTGCCCACGGACGAGTGGAGTAAAGTAGAGCAATGAAGAACGCAGATATACACTTTACATCAGTGTATAGCACAAAAGTCAAAGGTATCCCGACATAACTCAACTTAACATAACATAACCGATCGCAACATAAATCATCTTACCGTGCTTTGACCACACTTGCTGTCCTCCCCAGAGCCAAACAGAATATAGTAGACCACAGTAGAACGCAGAAATTCGCAGCACTGTAGTGTAAAGCAAAAAAGTCAAGGATATCCTACCCTACATGGCCTAACCTAACCTAGCCGAACCAAACTTATCCCGAGCTAAAGTGCCTAGCCCACTATTGCTGACCTCCCTACCTCCAAGCAGAACATATTAGGGGAGAGTGTCGCGCAAAAGTTCATGTAATGGCAGTTTATAGCGCAAAAGTCAAGGATGTCCTGACCTAACACAAGCAAACCTTCCGTAAGCAAACATAACATAACTAAACCTAACACGCCTTGACCAACCTTGCTGGCCTCCACAGATCCCACCAGAGCATAATGCAGGAGAGCAGAGAGCAGGAAATTTTAGTATCGCTGTGTATAGGAGAATAGTCGAAGCTATTCAAAATCTAACCAAGGCTAACATAACGAAACCGAACGTAGCATATCACAAGCTGACGAGCCGATACCACTATAGCTGGCATCCCTAGCGCCAAGCAAAACATACTACAGCACGAAAGAGCGTAGACAGCCAATAAATAGCAGTGTCAAGCACAAAAGTCAATGATATACTATCCTAGCCGGTCCCAACGTAACCTAACCAAA
>NW_016909131.1:4153-5951 GCF_001483705.2 Eufriesea mexicana
AAAATAAATGCTATCCTAACTAAACATATCCTATCCAAAGCAAACTGTACGTTACCTAACTTGACATGACATGACGAGACCACTGTTGCTGGAAACCCTAGAGCCAAGGAGAATATGCTAGAGCACAGTAGAGCGCAGAGAGCCGGCGGAAAGCAGCGTATAAAACAAAAGACACATTTATGCTATCCTAATCTGACCGAACACGACCAAACCAAACGTGGACTTACTAAACCTGACGTGCCGAGACCACATTTTCAGGCCTCCACAATGCCAAGCAGGGCCCATTAGAGGTGAGAAGAGCGCAGAGGTCCATAGGATGGCATTGTATAGCACGAAAGTCAAGGGTATCCTAACCAAGGACAAACAAACCTAACGTAGTCAAACTTAACCTAACACATCCTAACACGCCGCGGCCACCATCCCTAGAATTCCCAGGGAAAAGTAGGGAGAGCTAGGTCACAGCAGAGAGCAGATATCCGCCGAATGGCAGAGTGTACCACGAAAGTCAAGGCTATGCAAGCCTAACCCGAACAAGCACAACCTTACCATACGTAGCATAAATCAGCCTAACGTGTCAAGACTACCATTGCTGGCATCCGCAGTGAGAAGCAGAGCATACTATAGACAAGCATAGCGCAGAAATTCAACGAACAGCAATGCTTAGATCAAAAGTCGCAGCTATCCTGTCCCAACTTATCCAAACGTAATATAATCAGGCTCTCCTGACCTAACCGAACGAGCCGAGGCCACTATTGCTGGAATTCCCAGAGCGAAGCACAATATACTAGAGCACAGTAGATCAAAGAAATCCGCGACGTTGCAGTGTATAGCACAAAAGTCGAAGGTACCCTAGCGTACCGTGATTCAACCTAACCCAACCTAACAGTGCCTAACACAGAATAATCTGCGTTGACCACTATTGCTGTCTTTCCCAGCGCCAAGATGAACATATCAGATCTCAGTGCAGCTCAGAAGTCCAACGAATAGCAGCGTACAGCACAAAAGTCGGAGCTATACTCTCCTATCCTATCTTATCCTTCCATAGCCAACGAAAACATCACCAAACCTTACATAACTCAACCTTAACTGCAGCAACCACTACTGCTGCCGTCCACACTGCAGAGCATGGCATATTAGAGGACAGTAGAGCACAGAAGTCCAGCAGAAGATATTAACGGAGAGCAAAGCGCAGAAGTCCCTAGAATCGCAGTGCATAGCACATAAGTCGAGGCTATCCTCTCCTAACCTAATCAAACGTAACATAAACGTACGAAACTTCACAGAAACTAATGTGCCGAAACCACAATTACTGTCCTCCTCCGAGCCGTGTACGGTATACTAGAGCACAGGAGATCGCAGATGTCGACCGAACAACAGTGTATACAACGAAAGTCAAACCTCTCGAAACCTACCCCAAACAAGCGTAACCTAACCAGACGTAGCGTAGCTCAACCTAACGTGCCTGGGCCACTTATGCTGGCCTCCCCAGAGGAAATCAGAGCATATTAGGGCACAGTATAGAGCAGAAGTACACCGAATAGCAATGTATGGCACAGAAGTCAAAGATAACTACCCCTACCCAAGGCTCATCTAACCTAACCTAACGTAACGCAGCAAAACCTGCCGTACACCGCCCGATTAGCAGTGTATAGCGCAAAAGAAAAAGTCATCAAATCCTAACCTAACGAAACGTATATTAACAAAACGTAAGCTAATCGAACCTAACCTGCGGAAACCGCCATTGCAGCCATCCACCAAGACAAACAGAAAATATTATAGCACAGATGATCGCAGGGGT
>NW_016909132.1:0-1073 GCF_001483705.2 Eufriesea mexicana
CTTGCGAGTGAAGCTGCGAGAGCGAGCTTTGGGCACCTTGGAGCTTACAGTTTGCCCTATGCGTCCATATACTTTTCGCAAGCTTTCGGTCTTGTTCGATTTTTGTATGATGTTTTCTCCCGAGCTTTCGGTGTGCATGTGACTCGAATGTGATTAGATTTTTCGGTGGTGGCCGAATCCATTTCCGGTTCGACCAGTGCAATCTACATACTCGTATATGTCACGTGTATAAATTGCGTTGGCGTAGGTCACGTGGTTCGAATTTTACAGCGTTTCAAATACAGAATCCGTAGGCCTGCGAGGTTCGAATTTTAGTGTTAGTTTTGATGCTGCTGTGAGCTTGCGAGTGATGCAGCGAGTGCCAGCTTTGGGCGCCTTGGAGCTTATAGTATGCCCTACAGTAGTGTAATTATAGCGAGCTTTCGAGCTTGCTTGATTCTTTCACCCGAGCTTTCGTTCTCGGAGGGATTCGAAAGTGATTACATTTTTCTATGGTGGCCGCATCGATTTCTGGTTCGACCAGTCTAATCTACATACTCGTATGTATCAGGTGTATAAATTGCGTGGGCGTAGGTTACGTGGTTCAAATTTTACAGCGTTTGAAACACAGAATCCACAGGACTGAGAGTTTCGAATTTTAGTGTTAGTTTTGATGCTGCTGTGAGCTTGCCAGTGAAGCTGCGAGAGCGAGCTTTTGGCACCTTGGAGCTTACAGTATGCCCTATGCGCCCATATACTTTTCGCATGCTTTCGGTCTTGTTGGATTTTTGTATGATTTTTTCTCCCGAGCTTTCGGTCTGCATGTAACTCGAATGTGATTACATTTTTGGGTGGTGGCCGAATCCATTTCCGGTTCGACCAGTGCAATCTACATACTCGTATATGTCACGTGTATAAATTGCGTTGGAGTAGGTCACGTGGTTCGAATTTTACAGCGTTTCAAACACAGAATCCGCAGGATTGTGAGTTTCGAATTTTAGTGTTAGTTTTGATGCTGCTGTGTGCTTGCCAGTGAAGCTGCGAGCGCGAGCTTTGGGCACGTTGGAGCTTACAGTATGCCCTATGCGCACATA
>NW_016909133.1:0-303 GCF_001483705.2 Eufriesea mexicana
GCATTGCAGTGTACAGGGAAAAGGTCAAAGATATACTACCCAACATCACCAATCGTAACATAAACAAACGTTGCACATCTGAACATAACGCCCCGCGGCCGCTATTTCTGGCCTTACCAAAGCAAAGCGGAATATACCAGAGCACAATAGACCGCAGGAATCCACCGTATTTCAGTGATTAGCATAAAGCAGTGGATACCATAGCCGTATTTCAGTGATTAGCATAAAGCAGTGGATAAAATTGCGTAACGTTTCCCAGCTTATACTAACCAAACGTAGCATAACTGAACGCAGCATAATACA
>NW_016909134.1:0-782 GCF_001483705.2 Eufriesea mexicana
AATCTTTCCTCCTGATTTATGGAAGAAAGTTAGCTCACCACCATATTAGTTGAAAATGTAAATTAAATTGATTGTCACAACCAGATTCTATGGCATTGCAATGGCAATAGCACGCTAATAGAATCCTTCCGCCTTATTTACGCGTGTAAGATAGCTAGCCACGATAAGCTAGCCACGATATTATTCCGAAATGTCAATAAAATTCAAACTGCCAGGCACATTCTATATCATTGCAAGGACTACAGCACGCCAAAAGGATCTTTCCGCCTTATTTATGCAAGAGAGTTAGCTCAATACGATACCAGTGGGAAATGTCAATAAAATTGAACTTTCCAGACTGATTCTCTAGCATTGAAGTGGCTATAGCACGACAATTGCAACATTCCTTGTTATTTTTGGAAGAAAGTTAACTAACCACGATTTTAGTCGAAAATGTCAACAAAATTGAGCTTTTCGGCCAGATTCTAGAGCATTGCAATGGCTATATCATGCCAATAGAATATTTCCTCTTTATTTATGCAAGACAGGTTGCTCACCACGATATTTTTAAAAAATGTCAGTAAAATTGAATTTTCCAGCCGGACTCTACAGCATGTCAGCGGGAGTGGCAGGCCAGTAGTATCTTTTCTTCTTATTTATGCAAGAAAGAGAGATCACCACTTTATTAGTCGGAAATATCGATAAAATTGAATTCATCAGAGACATTCTACAGCACTTGGGCGGCTATAGCACGCCAATAGAACCTTTCCTCCGTATTTATGCAAGAAAGCTAGCTCACCACG
>NW_016909135.1:0-14239 GCF_001483705.2 Eufriesea mexicana
GTATGTACTGGTTGGCTGTGGGAAGGCCAGCAATGGTGGTCTTGACACGTTACTTTGGGTTAGGTTACGTTTGGTTAGGTTACGTTTCTTTGGGTTAGGTTTGGATAGCTTTGACTTTCTTAGCATATGCTCTAATTCGATAGACCTCTGCGCTCTGCCGTGCACTATTATAACCTGCTCGACTCTGAGGATACCAGGCTATAGTTGTCGCTGCGCGTTATGTTGGGTTAGGTTGTGCTTGCGTATGTTACGGTTGATTAGGTTAGGAGTTTATAGCCCTTTCTTTTGGTGGTATGCACTGCTACTCGGTGGACGACGGCGTCCACTGTGCCTGGTAAGTACAGCTTGGCTCTGGTAAATACTGCAAATGTGGTCTCTGCACATTATGCAGAGTTAGGCGACGTTCGTTTGAGTCATGTTATGTCAGGTTAGAATAGGATATCCTTGACTTTTCTGCTTTACACTGAAACGCCGCGGGTATCTTCGATCTACTTTGCTGTAGTATATTCTGCTTGCCCCTTGGGAGCTCAGTAGTAGTGGTGTGGGTCGGCTAGGTTGAGTTAGGTCACGTTCGGCTGTGCTGCGTTTGGTTGGCTTAGGATAGGACAGCTTTGCCTTCTGTGCTGAACACTGCTATTCGGTGGACATTTGCGCTCTACTCTGATCTAATATGCTCCGCTTTGCTCTGGGTAGTCCAGGAATAGCGGCCTCGGCACGTTAAGTTGAGTTAGAGTACGCTTCGTCAATATCTGCTTGTTTGGGTTACACCTGGATAACTTTGACTTCCTCGGTATAGTCTGCTATTCGGTGGATTTATGCGCTGTGCTCAACAATGGGGAGGCCAGCAAATGTGCTGGCCGCACGTTAGGTTGGGTCAGATTATGTTCGGTTATGTTACAATTTGTTAGGTTAGGAAATGATAGATTTGACGTTGGTGTAAGGGACTGCTTTTCGGTGGATTTCTGCGTTCCACTGTGATCTCATGTTTTCAGATCTCCTATGGGAATGCAGCAATAGTGTTCTCGGCACGTTATGTTGAGCTGGGCTACGTATGACTGGGTTAGGTTAGGTCGCGTTAGGTTGTGATAAATTTGACCTTTTGCTATACGCTGCTGTTTTGTGGCTCAATGCGCTCAACTGTGCCCTAGTATATTCTGCTTGGCTTAGCGTATTTCAGCAGAAGCTGTCTGGGAACTTTAGGTTATGTTGGGATACGTTTGATTATGTTACGTTTGGATAGGTTAGGAGGAGATAGCTTAGACTTTTGCGCTGTACACTGCTTTTCGGATTGATTTCTGCGCTCTACATTGTTCTATCATACTCTGCTCGACTCTGTAGTGGCTAGTAATAGACGCCACGTCAAGAGAGGTTGAGTTAGGCTACGTTTGGTTAGGTTATGTTGGCTTCTGTTAGGTTTGGGTAGCCTCGGCTTTTCTGATATACACTTCGATTCTGTGAATCTCTGCGCACTAATCTCCTCTATTATGCTCCGCTTGGCTCTATGGATGGCAGCATCACCTGTCGCGGCACGTTAAGTGGGGTCAGATTATGTTTGGTGAGGTTAGGTTACGTTGGGTTAGGTTAGGATAGCTTTGACATATGTGCTAAGCACTAATATTCTACGGACTCCTGTGCTCTACTCTGCTCTATCATATCCTGCTTGCCCCTGGGGAGCCAGCAATGGTGGCCGCGGCACGTTATGTTTAGTTATTCTTCGCTTTGTTAGGTTACGTTAGGCCGGGTTATGTGAGGATATCTCTGACTTTTGCGCTGTACACTGCTTTACGCTGAACTTCTGCGCTCCACTGTGCTCTAGAATGTTCTGCTTGGCCCTCGGGAGGCCAGCAGTATTGGTCTCGGTACGCAAGTCTGTGTTATGCTGCGCTTGGTCATGCTGCGTTTGGTTCGGTTAGGTTTGGTTAGGCTTGGTTAGTATCGCCTTGACTTTTGAGCTTTAAACTGCAATTCAGACTATTTCAGCGTTCTACATTACCCTGCTATACTCTGCTTAGCTCTCGTGTGTCCAGCAATTGCGGTCGTGGCACGTCAGTTTGGGCTGCGTTACTTCCGCTTATGTTACGTTTGGTTATGTTAGGAGAGGACAGCTTTCACTTTTGTGCTATACAGTGCCATTCGGTGGATTTCTGCCCTCTACTGTGCCCTAATATGCTCTAATTGGCGCTGTGGGGGCGAGAAACAGCGGTCTCGGCACGTTAGGATGTGTTAGGCTGCGGCGGTTATGTTACGTTTGGTTAGGTTAGTATAGGGTAGCTTTCACTTTTGTGCTATACACTGCTATTCTGTGGATTTCTGCGCTCTACTGCTCTGTATTATGCTCCGCTTGACGCTGGCGTGGCCAGCAATAGTGGCCTCGTTACGTTATGTTTGGTTAGGCTGCATTTGTTTATATGACGCATGGTTAAATTGGGATAGGATAGCTTTGAGTTTTGTGCTATATACTGCTATTCGGTGGTTTTCTGCGCTCTACTGTGCTCTAGAATGCTCTTCGTGGCAAGCCGGTAATAGTATTCTCGCCATGATAGTTTGAGATATGGTATGTTCTGTTATGTTACGTTTGCTCTTCTTAGGTTTGGGTGGCTTTGATTTTTCTGATACACGCTGCGATTCTATGAATTCCTGATCTCTACTGACGTGTATTATGTCCCGCTTCGCTCTGTGGAGGCCAGCAATACCGGTCGCGTCAAGTTAGGTTGAGGTAGATTACGTTTGGTTAGGTGAGGCTTGGTTGGGTTATATTACGATAGCTTCGGCTTATGTGCTCCACACAGACATTCTATGGACTTCTGTGCTCTGCTGCGCTTTATGAAATTCTGCTTGTCCTTGGGGAAGCCGGCAACAGAGGTCGTAGCACGTTAGGCTTAGTTATTCTACGTTTGGTTATGCCAGGTTATGTCCGGAAAGGTCAGGTTATCCTTGACTTTTGTGCTGTTCCCTGCATTTCGGTGGATTTCTGCGCTCTACTGTGCTCTAGTATGTTCTGCTTGACCCTGGGGAGGACAGTAATAGCGGTCTCGGCACGATTGGTTGGGTTAAGTTACGTTAGGTTATGTTACGTTTGGTCAGTTTGGGATAAGAGAGCTTCGACTTTTATGCTGTACGCTGCTATTCTGGGGGTGTCCGCGCCCTACAATGCTCCACAATAATTTGCTCGCCGATGGGGAGGCCAGTAAAAGTGGTATCGGCTCGTTAGATTGTATTAGGCTGCGTTTGTTTAGTTTATGTTAGTCTGGGCATTGCTTGGATAGGTTCGACTTACGTCGTGCACACTGCTCCTTGGTGGGCTCCTGCGCTCTACTGAAAACTAGTATGAGCTGCTTGGCTCTGTGCAGGTCAGCAATAGCGGTCTCGGCACATAAGGTAGAAATGGATTACGTACGGTCATGTTACGTTTGGCCAGGTTAGGATAGGATAGCTATAACTTTTGTGCTGTGCACCGCTATTCGTTAGACCTCTGCTCTCTACTGTGCTGTGGTATATTCTGCTTGGCTATCGGGGGCCAGCGGGTCTGGGGGACAGCAATGGTGCTTTCGGCACGTTACTCGCAGTTAGGTTGAATTCGGTAATGTTAAGATTAGTTAAGTTATGAAAGGGTAGGTTTAACTTTTGCGCTATACGCTGCTGCTCGTTGGAATTCTGAGCTCTACTGTGCACTAATATGTTCTGCTTGCCTCTGGGGAGGCCAGCAATAATGTTCCTGGAACGCTTGGCTGAGATATGTTACGTTTGGCTTGGCTAGGTTAGGATAGGTTTGGTTAGGGTAACTTTGTCTTTTGTTCTATACACGGCGATTCGGTCGATATCTGCGATGTGCATTGCTGTAGTCGTATCGGCTTTCCTCTGTGGAGGCCAGCAATGGTGGCCGTGGCACGTATGTTAGAGCCACGTTACTTCCGTATAGGTTAGGTTACGCTAAGTTTGGTTATAATGGCTTTGACTTTTGTGCTACAAACTGCCATTCGGTGGATTTCTGCGCTCTTATGTGCTCTAGTATATTCTGCATTGCTCTGGGGACGTCAGCGGTATTGGTCTCGGCATGTTACTCTGATTTATGTTGCGTTTGTGCATGTCACGGGTGGTCATGTGAGGAGGGTGTAGCTTTGAGTTTTGTTCTATACACTGCTCTTCGGTGGATTTCTGCTCACTGCTCTTATCTAATATACTCTGCTTGCCTCTGGGGATGCCAGCAATACAGGTCTCGGCGCGTTAATTTGAGCTATGCTCCGTTCGATTTGGTTACGTTAGTTCGTGCTAGGTATGGATAGCTTTGGCCTTTGTGTTGTACACTGCTATTCGGCGAATACCTACGCTCCACTGTGCTGTAGCATACTCTCATTGGTCATGGGGAGGCCATCTCGGCATGTAAGGCTGAGTTATGTCGCATTTGGTTATGTTACGTTGGTTAGGTTAGGATAGGGTAGCTTAGACTTTTGTGCTAAACACTGCACTTCGGTAGGTTTCCGGCCTCTACATTGCTCTGCTATACTCTGCTTAGCTCCCGTGAGGCCGGCAATAGCGGTCGTGATACGTCAGTTTGGGTTACGCTACGTCTGCTTGTGATACGTTTGGTTAGGTTGGGATAGGATTGCCTTGACATTTGTGCTGCACATGGCCATCCGGTGGATTCCTGCGCTCTACTGTGCTATGCTATTTTCTGATTGGACATAGGTGTCCAGAAATATTGATCGCGGAACGATATGCTGAATTAGGCTACGTTTGGCTACGTTACGTTTGCTTGGGTTAGGTATGGAACGATTTGACTCTCGTGGTATACACTGATATTCGGCGGATTCCTAAAATCTACTGTCATCTACTATACTCTGCGAGGCCCTGGTGAGTCCAGCAGTAGTAGTCGCAGCACGTCACGCTGTTTTATGTTAAGCTCGTTTATATTACGATTGGCTATGTAAGGCGGTGGTAGCTCTGCCTTTTGCGCTATACACTGCGTTTCGATGGATTTCAACGCTCTGCAGTGCTCTTGTATGTTTTGCTTGACGCTGGGGTGGCCAGCAGTATTGGCCCTGGCACGCTAGGTGGAGTTACACTATGTTCTGATAGGTTACGTCTGCTTGGGTTTATGTTTGTGAATATTTCGTTTTCGAGGTATAGACTGTTATACGGTGGGTGCCGCGTTCTCTGTGCTCCACTATTCTCTGCTTGACTCTGGGAAGTCCAGCAATAGTGGTCGCGATACGTCAGATACAGTCGGTATACGTTTGATTAGATTGGGTTAGGGAAGGTTCGGCTACGATAATACTGACACTTGTGTTGTACACTGCAATCTGGAGGCTTCCAGAGCTCTACTGTGCTCCAGTACATTCTGCTGGGCTGTGAGGATGCAAGCAATTGTCGTCTCTCCACGTTAGGTTGAGTTAATCTACGTACGGTTATGTTACGTATGGATATGCTTGGATACGGTAGCTTCGACTATGGTGCTATGCACTGCGATGCTATTGGTTTCTGCGCTCTTCTCCCTCTAATATGTCCTACTTGTCTCTGGTGGGGGCAGCAGTAGTAATCTCGGAACATTAGGCTGCGTTAGGCTACGTTTTTTTACGTTACGTTTGGCCTGGTTAGGATAGGATGGCCTCGATTCTCGCGGTATACACCGCTTACCGCTAATTTCTGCACTCTACTGTGCTCTAATATGTTCTGCTTTGACCTGCGGATGCGAGCAATTGTGGTCTCGTCTCATTAGTTCGAGTTAGATGAGGTTTGGCTTGGCTAGGTTGGGTTATATTTGGTTAGGGTAGCTGTGGCTTTTGTGCTGTACGCTGCTTTTCGGTACATACCTGCGCTCTGCATTACTCTACAAGACTCTGCTTGACTGCGGGGAGGCCAGCAAAAGAGGGAGCCGCACGTTCGTTTGAGATATGTTACGATTGGTTTGGTTAGGGTAGGTTAAGGTTGGCTAGGGCGGCTTTGACGTTCGTGCAATACACAGCTGTTCGGTAGACTCCTGCGCCCTACTCTGCTCTAGTATATTCTGCTTGGCTTCGGGGAGGACAGCAGTAGCGCTCTCGGCACATCAGGCTGTGTTCCGTTGCATTTGGCTACGTTACGTTTGGCTATGTTAGTATAGGGTAGCTTCGACTCTTATGCTATACACAGTTATTCGGTGGATTTCTGCGCTCTATTGTGTTATACAATTTTCTGCTTGGCCATAGGTACCCAGCAATATTGGTCGCGCATGTTATGTAGAATCAGGCTATGTTCGGTTAGGTACGGTTGGTAGTGGTTAGTCTCGGGTAGCTTAGACTATTCCGATACTCATTGCGATTCTACGGATGTCTGCGTTCTACTAACCACTAGCATGTTCTGCTTGTCTCTGGGGATGCCAGCAACCGTGTTCGCGGAACGTTCGTTTGGGTTATGTTATATTTGGCTAGGACAGGTTAGGCTAGGCTTGGCAAGCATGTCCCTGCCCTTTGCGCTATGAACTGCAATTCGGTGGATTTCTCCGTTCTACATTTGTCTAATATACCCTGCTCGACTTCCAGGAGGCCGGCAATAGTGGTCTCGGCACGTTATGCTTAGTTAGTCTACGTTCGGTTAGGTTAGGTTTGGACAGGTTGGGTTAGAATGTCTTTGACATTTGTGCTGTACACTGCTATCCGGTGTATTTCCGCGCTCCCCATAGATCTACTATACTATACTCGATTGCAGGGAGACTAGAAGTAGCGGTCGTGGCACGATATTTGAGCAATATAGATCGCTGAAATCCAACGAGCAGCAGTGTATAGCATTCAAGTCAATGCCATCATATCCTTACGTAACCAAGCGAGACATAACTATACGTAATATAACTCAACCTAACGTGCCGAGATCACCTTTGCTGGCCTCCCAAGAGCCAAGCAGAATATACTACAGCAGAGTAGAGCGCCGGAATCCACCGCATTGGATTCTGCAGCACAAGAGAGGAAGATATCCTAACCTAACCAATCCTAACCTTACCCAACTGAACGTAGCCTAACTAAATATAACGTGCCTAGGCCACTATTGCTGACATCCCAAGAGACAATCGGGTGCGAGTGGAGCAACGCAAAGCGCAGATATCGACCGAACAGTGGTGTACAGCAGAAATGTCAAAGCAAACCCTACAAAATTTAACCAAACTTAACCTACCCAAACTTACCATAACGCTGCCTAACTTTCCGCGACCACCATTGCTGGAGTTCCCAGGTACAAGCAGATTACGATGGAGCACATTAGAGCGCAGAAGTCTTTGGAATATCAGATTTGAGCACAAAAGTTAAAGCTATCCAAACCAGACCCACCATAACCAAACCTAACCAAACGTAATCTAACTCAACCTGTCTTGCGGTGATCAGTATTTCTGGCCGTCAAAGAACCAAGCAGACCGTATTAGAGTAGAGAAGAGCGCAGAAATCCATAGAATCGCAGTGTACAGCAGGGAATTGGAAGATACCCAAGCCTAGCACGAACTAACATATCCTAACATACTGTAGTCAAGCGCAACATAACACCCCGCGTCCAATATTCCTGCACCACCCCAGGCTCCAGCAGATTATGGTAGAGCACAGTCGATGGCAGGGGTGCACCGAATAGCTGCGTATAGCACGAAAGTCGAAGCTACCCTAACCATTCCTAACCTAACATAGCCTAACAAAACGTACACTAACTGAACGTATCGCGACGAGACTGCGATTGCTGGCCTCCACAGAGCCAAGCAGAACATATTTGAGTAATGTAGACAGCTGAAATCAATCCAGCAGCTGTGCAGAGCATAAAAGTTATCGCTATCCTATCCTAACCTAATCAAACGTAATATATCCAAACGGAACATGACTCAGCGTAACGTGCCGAACGCACTACATCTGGCCTCCCCATAGTCAAGCAGAGTACACTAGAGCCCCAATAGAGCGCAGAAATCCGCCGAATAGCAGTGTACAACACAAACGCCAAAGATATCCAAACCTAGGTCGAACTAACATAACCCAATCGAACGTGGCATAGCTCAAACTATCGTGCCGATACCAGTATTTCTGGCGTCCCCAGAGCCAATCAGAGCATATTAGAGCAGAGTGGAGAGCAGAAACCCACCGAATAGCAGTGAATAGCACAAAAGTCGAAGCTATGCTATCCTACCCCATCCAATCGTAGTGTAGCAGACGCAACCTGACATAGCCTAACGTGCCGAGACCACTATTGATGACACCCCCCCCCCCCCCAGCGCCAAGCATGGCATATTAGAGGATAGTACAACGCAGAGGTCCATAGAACGTAATTGTATTGCACGAAAGGCAATGACATCCCATCCTAACCCGAACAAGCCTAACCTAACCGAACGTAACCTAACTCAATGTAACTCGCCGCGCCCATTATTACTGGTACTCCCAGAGCAAAGCGGGGAATATCAGATCACAGTAGAGCGCAGACATCTAACGAGCAGAAGTGTACAGCACAAAAGTAGAACCCACCTTCTCCCAACCTAATCAAATATAACACGACCGAACGTAACATAACTCATACTAACGTGCCTAGGCCACTATTGGTGTCCTCCCCAGAGCAAAGCTGAATATGTTAGAGCACAATGGACCGCAGAAATCCACCGAACAGCAGCGAAAAATGCAAAAGGAAGTGCTATGCTATCCTAACCTATCAGAACGTAGCAAAGGCAGACGTAACGTAACCCATACTTACGCTTCACGACCGCTATTGCTGGCCTCACGAGAGCTGAGCGGAGTGTAGCAAAGCAATGATGAACGCTGAAATCGTCCGAATACCAGTGTATAGCACAAAAGTCAAAGCCACCCTAATAAAGCTTAGCCAAACTGAACCTAATGAAGCGTATCAGAACTCAACCTAACGAGCCGGGAGCACTATTCCTGGCTTCCACAGAGACAAGCGGGGTGCGATAGCGCACAGACCAGCGCAGAAGTCCATAGAATAGCAGTACGTAGCGCAACAGTGGTAATTACCTTAACCTTGCACAACGTATCCGAACCAAGCCGAACGTAACGTAACTCAAACCAACTTGCCGCACCCACTATTTCTGTCCTCTCGTGAGCCGAGCGGAGCATAGTGGAGCAATGTATACCGCAGAAATGCACCGAATATCAGTGCACGGATCAAAACTCTAAGCTACCCTATCCTAACATAGCCAATCGTAGCATTACCAAACGTATAATAGCACAACCTATCGTGCCATGGCCACTAATGCTGGCCTCCCCTGGGTCGAGCAAAGCATAGCAGAGCACAGTAGATCGCAGAAAGCCACCAAATAGAAATGTACACCACAAAAGTCAATGACACCCTAACCTAACCTGACCAAACGTAGAGTAACTAAACCTATCGTGCCGCCACCTCTATTGCTGCCATCACCAGAGACAAGCAGTGTATGATAGAGCACGGCACAGCACAGAAGTCCATGGGATATCAGTGTTGAGCACATAAGTCAATGCTATACTAACCCAACCCAACCAAACCTAACCAAACCAAACGTAACAAATTACATCCTAACGTGCCGCGGCCAGAATTGCTGGCCTCCGCAGAGCCGAGCAGAGCTTAGCAGAGGAGAGCAGAGCGCAGAAATCCATAGAATCGCAGTGTATACCACAAAACTCAAAGTTATCCTATCGTAACCTAACCAAACGTAACATACGAGAGTTAAGCAGAGTATAACAGGGCAATGTGGAGCGCTGGAAGAGTCCGAATGGCAGTCTATAGCTCAAAAGTCAAAGGTATCCTAACCAAGCCTAACCAAACCTAGCCTAACCAAGAGAATCATAACTGAACCTATCGTGCCGCGATCACTATTCCTGGCGACCACAGAGACAAGCACGGTGTGATAGCGCACACAAGAACGCAGAAGTCCTCATGATAGCAGTGAGTAGCAGAAAAGTCAAAGCCATCCTAACGTAGCGCAACATAACCTAGCCTAACCAAGCGTAATCGAACTCAACATAACGTGCGGCGACCACTGCTTCTGTCCTCCGAATGGTCGAGCAGAGTACAGTAGATCAATTTAGAGCGCAGAGATCCGCCGAGGAGCAGTGTATTGCCCAAAATTCAATGCTACCCAAGCCAAACCTAACCAAACCTAGCCTGGCCCAATGCAACGTAACTCAACCTAACATACCGCGACGACTATTCCGGGATTCACACGACACAGGCAGAGTGGTGTAGTGTACAGTCCCGCGCAAAAGTCCATAGGATCGCAGTGCATAGCACAAAAGTCAAAGCCATTCAGACCTTCTCAATTCTTACATAAACTTGCTAAACGAAACAAAACTGAGCCTAACGTGCCGCGGCAACTATTTCTGGGCTCGCCAGAGCAAGGCAGATAATATTAGAGCACACTGGAGAGCAGAAATCTGCCGAATATCTGTGTCCAGCACAAAAGTTGAAGCTGCCCTGTCCAAACTTAACCTGACCAAAACAAACGGAACGAAACCTGACCCAGCGTAACGTGCAGAGGCCACTATTGCTGGCCTCTCCAAACTCAAGCAGAACACGTCAGTGGAGGGCAGAAAGCAGGAGTCCATATAATCGCATTGTAAATCAGAGTAGTCGAAGATACCTAAACCTACCCCAAACAAACAGAACATAACAAAACGTAGCATAAATAAACCTAACTTGGCGAGACCGCTATTGCTGCGATTCCCATTGCCAAGCAGGACACACTAGAGCACAGTAGATGGCAGAAATCCACCGAATAGCCGTGTACAGCGCAAAAGTTAAAGATATCCTGATCAAATTTAGCCTGGCCCAACCTAACCAAACGTAACCTTACTCATCATTACAAGCCGAAACCACTATAGCTGGCCTTGCCAGAGGCAAGCTGAAAACATTAAAGCACTGCAGCTATCAGAAATACACCTGCTAGCAGACTATGGCACTGAAGTCATAGCTATCCTCTCCTAACCTAACCAAGCGTAACATAACCAAACATAACCCATCACAACCTAGCGTGCCCCGACCACTATTGCTGGCCTCCCCAGGGTTAAGCAGAGCACGTTAGTGGAAGGGAGAACGCAGGAATCCACTTAATCGCTATGTATATCAGTAAAGTCAAAGCTACCCAAGCCTAACCCAAACCAATAGGACGTAGCCAAGCTTAGCCTGATTCAACGTAACGTGCCGGCGAGGCCGTTGCTGCCCTCCCAAGAGCCAAGTACTATATACTAGAGCGCAGTAGAGCGCAGGAATCCCCCGAATAGCAGCGTACAGCACAAAAGTTAACGCTAACCTAACCAAACGTAGCCCAACCGATCATAACCGATCGTAACCAGACCAAACGTAACATGCCGACGCCACTACAGGTGGCCAACCCAGACCCAGGCTGCAAATATTAGAGCACTGCAGGGCACAGACATCCACCTTATAGGAGGCAATAGCACTAAAGTCAAGGCAGTACTCTCCTAACCTAACCAATCGTAACATGTACGAACATAGTTCAACATAACGTGCAGCGACCACCATTGCTGCCTTCCCAAGAGCCAAGCAGGTCATACTAGAGCAGCGTAGCCCGCAAGAATCCACGGTCGTACAGCAGTAAAGCTAAAGATACCGAAACCTAACCCAAACTAACATATCCTGACCTGACATTGCCATACTCAACGTAACGTGCCGCAACAACTATTGCACGCCTTCCCGGTGCCAAGCAGATCTGGGTACAGCGCAGTGGAGCTCAGGAAGCCACCGAATAACTGTGTACGTCACGAAAGACAAAGTTACAATAACAGAACTTAATCTAACGTAACCGAACCAAACGTAACCTTACTGAACCTTACGTGCCCCAACCACTATTGCAGGCATCCTGAGAGTCGGGCGGAGTATAGTAGAGCAACGTGGAGCGCAGGTATCCACAGGATAGCAGTGTATAGCACAAATGCGAAAGCTATCCTCTCCTAACCTAACCAAACGTAGCATAACCATACGCAATCTAACACTGCCTAACGCGCCGCCGCCACTACTGGAGGCCTCCCCATCGCCAGGAAGAGAACATTAAATCACTGTGGAGCGCCGAAATCGAACGAATGGCAGTGTGTAGCGCAAGAGTCAAGGATATCCAAACAATGTTGGCCTAACCTAACTTAAGCAAACGTAGAATAACCAAACCTATCGAGCCGAGACCTCTATTGCTCGCCTCCCCAGAGCAAAGCAGAATATATAAGATAACAGTAGAGCGCAGAACTGCAACGAACATCAGTGTGTAGCACAAAAATCGAAGACATTCTAATCAAACTTAACCCAACATAAACTAACCAAACGTAACCTAACTCAATCTATCGTGTCATGACCGCCATTGCTGGCATCCCCAGAGTCGAGTAGAGTATAGCAGACTAACGAAAAGAGCAGAAATCCTCCAAAAAGCAGTGTACAGCGCAAAAGTCAAATTAATCCTACACCAACCTGACCAAACGTAGCATACACGGGCGTAACCTAACAAAACCAAACGTGCCTAGACCATTATTGCTGGCCTACCCATCGCGAAGCAGGACACTTTGATGGAGAATGGGGCGCAGAGGGCAATAGAATGGCAGTGTATAGCAGAAACGTCAAAGACGTACGAAAGTAACACATGCTCACATGACACGACCATACGTAACCAAACAAAACCTAACGACCCGTGGCCGCTATTACTGTACTCCCCAAAGCAAAGGAGGGTATCTTAGAGCACAGCAGAGCGGAGAAGTCCACCGAATATCAGTGTATAGCACAAAAGTCAGAGCTATCCCCTCCTAAGTCAACCAATCGTTACATTACCAAACGTAACCGTACACAACCTAACGTGCCACCACCACTATTGCTGGCATCCCAGGAGCCAAGCAGTGAATACTAGACGCGAGTAGAGCGCAGAGGTCAATAGAATGGCAGCGCACAGCAGGAAAGTCGAAGCTATCCTAACCAGAACCAAACAGACCTAACCTAACCTAACGTAACATGACTCGCACTAACGAGCCGAGACCACTATTGCCAGCCTCCCCAGAGACAAGCAGGGTATATTAGAATACAGTAGGGAGCAGAAATCCACCGTGTAGCAGCTTATATCAGAAAAGTCAAAGCTATCCTAACCTAACCCAGCCAAACGTAACACAACCAAGCGTAACCTAATCAACCTAACGTGCCTACGCCACTATTGCTGACTTCCACAGAGATAGCCTGAATATACCAGAGTACAGTGTAGCGCAGAAATCCACCGAAAAGCAGTGTACAGCGCAAAGGTTTAGGACACCCTACCCAAACTTAACCTAACCCAACTTGACCGAACGTAACCTGACCCAACGTAACGTGTCGAGACCACAATTGCTATCCTTTCCAGAGCCAAGCTGCAAATATTAGAGCACTTTAGGGCGCAGGAATCCGCCTGATAGCAGGCTATAGCACTAACGTCGAAGCTAAACCCTCCTAACTTAGCCAACCGTAATACAACGGAACGTAACCTAACTCAAACAAACGAGTCCCGACCTCCATTTCTGGCCTCCCAGAGCCATGAAGAACACATTAGTGGGGAGTAGAACTCAGAAATCCATACAAAAGCAGCGTATATCAGGATAGTCAGGGCTACCCAAGCATAACACTAACAAACAGAGCATAAACGAACATAACCTAACTCAACCTAATGAGTCGAGACTGTTACTGCTTCCATCCCCAGAGCCAAGCAGAACATACTAGAGCAGAGAATAACGCAAGAATCCACCGCAGAGCAATGTAAAGAACAATAGTTATAGCCATCCTAACCAAACTTAGCCTAACCCAACATAACCGCAGGTAATTGACTCGGCACAGCGTGCCAAGGTCGCCTTTGCAGGCTTCTCCAGAACCAAGCTAAAAATATTAGATAGCTGTAGACAGCAGGAAACCTCCTAATAGCGGACTATTGCACTAAAATCGAAGCTATCCTCTCCTAACCTAACGATTCGTAACATGAACGAATGTAACCTAACTCAACATAACGTATTGCGGCCACAATTGCTGGCATCCCCAGAGCCAAGCAGAGCACACTACTGGAGAGTAGAACGCAGAGATCCACATAATCGCACTGAACATCAGTAAAGTCAAAGCTACCTAAGCCTAACCTAAAGAGACAGGACTTAACCAAACGTAGCCTGTCAAAACCTATAGTGACGAAACCGCTATTGCTCCCCCCACCGCCAAGCAGGACACACTAGAGCACAGTAGAGCGCAGAGGTCCACCGAGTAGCAGTGTACAGCACAAACGTTTGAGCCGCCCTAGCAGAACTTAGCATAACCC
>NW_016909135.1:17527-72456 GCF_001483705.2 Eufriesea mexicana
CCCAGACCCAGGCTGCAAATATTAGAGCACTGCAGGGCACAGACATCCACCTTATAGGAGGCAATAGCACTAAAGTCAAGGCAGTACTCTCCTAACCTAACCAATCGTAACATGTACGAACATAGTTCAACATAACGTGCAGCGACCACCATTGCTGCCTTCCCAAGAGCCAAGCAGGTCATACTAGAGCAGCGTAGCCCGCAAGAATCCACGGTCGTACAGCAGTAAAGCTAAAGATACCGAAACCTAACCCAAACTAACATATCCTGACCTGACATTGCCATACTCAACGTAACGTGCCGCAACAACTATTGCACGCCTTCCCGGTGCCAAGCAGATCTGGGTACAGCGCAGTGGAGCTCAGGAAGCCACCGAATAACTGTTTACGTCACGAAAGACAAAGTTACAATAACAGAACTTAATCTAACGTAACCGAACCAAACGTAACCTTACTGAACCTTACGTGCCCCAACCACTATTGCAGGCATCCTGAGAGTCGGGCGGAGTATAGTAGAGCAACGTGGAGCGCAGGTATCCACAGGATAGCAGTGTATAGCACAAATGCGAAAGCTATCCTCTCCTAACCTAACCAAACGTAGCATAACCATACGCAATCTAACACTGCCTAACGCGCCGCCGCCACTACTGGAGGCCTCCCCATCGCCAGGAAGAGAACATTAAATCACTGTGGAGCGCCGAAATCGAACGAATGGCAGTGTGTAGCGCAAGAGTCAAGGATATCCAAACAATGTTGGCCTAACCTAACTTAAGCAAACGTAGAATAACCAAACCTATCGAGCCGAGACCTCTATTGCTCGCCTCCCCAGAGCAAAGCAGAATATATAAGATAACAGTAGAGCGCAGAACTGCAACGAACATCAGTGTGTAGCACAAAAATCGAAGACATTCTAATCAAACTTAACCCAACATAAACTAACCAAACGTAACCTAACTCAATCTATCGTGTCATGACCGCCATTGCTGGCATCCCCAGAGTCGAGTAGAGTATAGCAGACTAACGAAAAGAGCAGAAATCCTCCAAAAAGCAGTGTACAGCGCAAAAGTCAAATTAATCCTACACCAACCTGACCAAACGTAGCATACACGGGCGTAACCTAACAAAACCAAACGTGCCTAGACCATTATTGCTGGCCTACCCATCGCGAAGCAGGACACTTTGATGGAGAATGGGGCGCAGAGGGCAATAGAATGGCAGTGTATAGCAGAAACGTCAAAGACGTACGAAAGTAACACATGCTCACATGACACGACCATACGTAACCAAACAAAACCTAACGACCCGTGGCCGCTATTACTGTACTCCACAAAGCAAAGGAGGGTATTTTAGAGCACAGCAGAGCGGAGAAGTCCACCGAATATCAGTGTATAGCACAAAAGTCAGAGCTATCCCCTCCTAAGTCAACCAATCGTTACATTACCAAACGTAACCGGACACAACCTAACGTGCCACCACCACTATTGCTGGCATCCCAGGAGCCAAGCAGTGAATACTAGACGCGAGTAGAGCGCAGAGGTCAATAGAATGGCAGCGCACAGCAGGAAAGTCGAAGCTATCCTAACCAGAACCAAACAGACCTAACCTAACCTAACGTAACATGACTCGCACTAACGAGCCGAGACCACTATTGCCAGCCTCCCCAGAGACAAGCAGGGTATATTAGAATACAGTAGGGAGCAGAAATCCACCGTGTAGCAGCTTATATCAGAAAAGTCAAAGCTATCCTAACCTAACCCAGCCAAACGTAACACAACCAAGCGTAACCTAATCAACCTAACGTGCCTACGCCACTATTGCTGACTTCCACAGAGATAGCCTGAATATACCAGAGTACAGTGTAGCGCAGAAATCCACCGAAAAGCAGTGTACAGCGCAAAGGTTTAGGACACCCTACCCAAACTTAACCTAACCCAACTTGACCGAACGTAACCTGACCCAACGTAACGTGTCGAGACCACAATTGCTATCCTTTCCAGAGCCAAGCTGCAAATATTAGAGCACTTTAGGGCGCAGGAATCCGCCTGATAGCAGGCTATAGCACTAACGTCGAAGCTAAACCCTCCTAACTTAGCCAACCGTAATACAACGGAACGTAACCTAACTCAAACAAACGAGTCCCGACCTCCATTTCTGGCCTCCCAGAGCCATGAAGAACACATTAGTGGGGAGTAGAACTCAGAAATCCATACAACAGCAGCGTATATCAGGATAGTCAGGGCTACCCAAGCATAACACTAACAAACAGAGCATAAACGAACATAACCTAACTCAACCTAATGAGTCGAGACTGTTACTGCTTCCATCCCCAGAGCCAAGCAGAACATACTAGAGCAGAGAATAACGCAAGAATCCACCGCAGAGCAATGTAAAGAACAATAGTTATAGCCATCCTAACCAAACTTAGCCTAACCCAACATAACCGCAGGTAATTGACTCGGCACAGCGTGCCAAGGTCGCCTTTGCAGGCTTCTCCAGAACCAAGCTAAAAATATTAGATAGCTGTAGACAGCAGGAAACCTCCTAATAGCGGACTATTGCACTAAAATCGAAGCTATCCTCTCCTAACCTAACGATTCGTAACATGAACGAATGTAACCTAACTCAACATAACGTATTGCGGCCACAATTGCTGGCATCCCCAGAGCCAAGCAGAGCACACTACTGGAGAGTAGAACGCAGAGATCCACATAATCGCACTGAACATCAGTAAAGTCAAAGCTACCTAAGCCTAACCTAAAGAGACAGGACTTAACCAAACGTAGCCTGTCAAAACCTATAGTGACGAAACCGCTATTGCTCCCCCCACCGCCAAGCAGGACACACTAGAGCACAGTAGAGCGCAGAGGTCCACCGAGTAGCAGTGTACAGCACAAACGTTTGAGCCGCCCTAGCAGAACTTAGCATAACCCAACCTAACCGGGCCTAACATGTCTCAACGAAACGTGCCGGGGCCACTATTACTGTCCTTTCCAGAGACACGCTGAAAACATTAGAGCTCTGTAGGGCGCAGAAATCCACCTAATTGGTGGCTATAGCACTAAAGTCAAAGCCATCCCCTCCTAACCTATCCTACCGTAGGATAGCCGAACGTAACCTAACTCAACTTAACATGCCGCGACCACAAGTACTGGCCTCCTCACATCCAAGCCGAACACATTAGTGGAGAGTAGAATGCAGAAGCCCATAGAATCGCTGTGCGTATCAGAAAAGTCAAAACTACCTAAGCGTAACACAAACCAACAGATCATAGCCGAACATAGCATAACTCAACCTAACGTGCCAAGACCGCTATTGCTGCCCTCCCCAGAGGTAGTTGGGTCATACTAGAGCACAATATTGCGCAGAAGTCAGCCGGAAAGCAGTGTAAAGCACAAAAGTTAAAGCTATCCTTACCAAACTTAGCCAAACCCATCCTAACCGAACGTAACATGTCTCAACATACAGAGCCGAGGCCGACATTCCTGGCCTTGCCGGAGACAAGTTGAAAACATTACAGCACTTTAGAGCGCAGAAATCCACCTAATAGCAGACTATGACACTAAAGTCAAAGCCATACTCTCCTAACGTAACCGACCGTAACATAACCAAGCGTAACACAACTCAACCTAACATGCCGGGACCGCTATTGCTGCCCTCCTCAGTGCCAAGCAGGACATACTTGAGCAAGGTAGAGCGCGGAAATTCACTCAAGGGCAGCCTGCACACCAAAGTTGAAGCAGTCCTGACAAAATTTATCCTAACACAACCTCACCGAACGTAACCTTAATCAGCGTAACGAGCCTAGATCGCTATTGCTGGATTTCCCACGGACAAGCTAAAAATATTTGAGCACCATAGGTTGTTGAAATCCGCCTAATAGTGAACTACAGAACTAAAGACAAAGCTATCCTCTCCTAACCCAACCAACCGTAACGAAACCTAACCTAGCCTAACTCAACCTAACGCGCCGACATCGCTATTACCGCACCCCCAGAGCCAAGCAGGACATACTAGAGCACAGTCGTGCGCAGAAGTCGACCGAATACCAGTCTACAGCACTAAAGTTCAAGCTATCCTGACCAAACTTATTCTGACACAACCGAACCGAACGTAACCTGACTGACCATAACGAGCCGAGACCACTAGTGCTGGCTTTGCCAGAGCTCAGCTGAAAATATTTGGGGACGGTTGGGCGCAGAAATCCGCCTAATAGCAGACTGTAGCACTAATGTCCTAGCTATCCTCCCTAACCTAAAGAATCGTCACATATCCAGACGTACCGTAGTTTACACCCTCGTGCGGCGACCGCCACTACTGGTCTTGACAGAGCCAAGCAGGACACGCCAGAGCACAGCAGAGCGCCGAAGTCCACCGGAAAGCAGTGTTCAGCGCAAAAGTTAAAGCTATTCTGACCAAACTTACCACGACCCAATTTATCCGAACGTAACCTGACTCATTATAACGTGCCTAGACTACTATCGCTGGGCTTTCCGGAGCGAAGTTGAAAACATTAGCGCACAGTATAGCGCAGCAGTCCGCCTAATAGCAGTCTATAGCATTAAAGTCAAAGCCATCCTCCCCTAACGTAACCAACCGTAATATAACCTAACATAACCTAACCTAACCGAACATGGCGCGACCACAATTGCCCGCCTCCCAAGAGCCAAGCGGAACAGGTTAGTGGAGATTGGAACACAGAAATCGAATAGTCGCTGTGTATAACAGAAAAGTCAATGGCTCCGGTGCCTAACCCAAACAAACAGGACATAACCGATGATAGCCTGGCTCAATCTGACGTACCGACACCGCTATTGTGGTCCTCCATAGAGCCAAGCAGGGCATGCTGGAGCACAGTAGAGCGCAGATATCCACAGAACAGCGTCGTACTGCACAAAAGTTATAGCTATACTAACCAAACATGGATTAACCCATCCTAGCCGAACGTAGCCTGACGCAACATAAGGTGCCGAGACCATTATTCCTGGCCTTCCCAGAGCCAAACTGAAAATTTTGGAGCACTCTAGGGACCTGAAATCCTCCTAATAGCTGGCTATAGCACTAAAGTCCTAGCTATCCGCTTCTAACCTAGAGAATCGTAACACAACCAAATGTATCCTAGCTTACACTAACGTGCCGCGACCACTCTTACTGACCTCCCCAGAGACTAGCAGGAAGTACTAGAGCGCAGTAGAGCGCAGACATCCACCGAATAGCTATGTACAGCACAACAGTTCGAGCTACCCTGACTAAACTTAGTCTAACCCAATCTTTACAGAACGTAACTTGACACATCATAACGTGACGAGACAATAATTCCTGGCCTTCGCACAGGGAATCTGAAGATATTAAAGGTCTGTAGGGAGCAGAAATTCACCTAATAGCAGGCTATATCACTAAAGTCAAAGCTATCCTCTCCTAACGTAACCAACCGTAATATAACCAAACGGAACACAACTCAATCTATCGTGGCGCGACCACTATTTCTGCCCACCCCAGAGCCAAGCATGACACGCTAGAGCACAGTCGTGCGCAGAAATCCACCGAATACCGGTGTACAGCACAAAGGTTAAAGTTATCCTGACCAAACTTATCCAGACACAACCTAGCCGAACGTAACCTGTCTCATCATAACGTGCCGAGACCTCTATTGCTGCCTTCCTCAGAGCCTAGTAGAACATCCTATAGGAGAGTAGAGCGCAGAAGTGCATAGAATCGCAGGGTATATCAAAATATTCGAAGCTGCACTAACCTAACATAGCCAATCGTAGCATAACCGAAAGTAGCTTAACCCAAACGAACGTGCCGGTGCCACTCTTGTTTGCCTCCCAAGAGCCAATCAGAACATGCTAGAACACAGCAGAGCGCAGAAGTCCACCGAAAGCAGTCTATATCACGAAGGTCAAAGCAACCCATACCTAACCCAAACAAACGTAGCCTCACCGAAAGTAGCCTAACTCAACCCATCGTGCCGCGACCAGTATTGCTGTCCTCCACAGAGCCAAGCAGAGCGTAATAGAAGAGAGGAGAGCGCAGAAATACATAGAACCGCAGTGTGTGGCTGAAAAGTCCAAGGCATCCAAACATAACCAAAGATAGCAAAACCAGCCAAACGTATCCTATCCCGACCTAACGTGCCGAGACAAATATGGCTGGCTTCCCCGTTGCCAAACAGGGCATATTAGAGGAGAATAGAGCGCTGAGGTCCATAGAAAGCCAATGCAAAGCGCGAAAGTCAATGATATCCCAACCTAACGCAAACAAGCCTAAACAAACCAAACGTAACATATCTCAATGTAACGCGCCGCGGCCAGCATTTCTGGAACTCCCAAAGCGAAGCAGGGTACATTAGATTACAGGGGAGCACAGAAATCCGGCGAAGAAACGTGTATAGCACAAAAGTCGAAGCTATCATATCCTAACTTGGTCAAACGTCTCATAATCAAACGCAACATAACTCAGACTAACGTGCCGAGACCAAAACTGCTGGCCTCCCCAGCGCCAAGTAGAATACGCTAGGGCACAGTAGAGCGCAGAGGTCAACGGAATAGCAGCGTATACCGCGAAAGTCAAAGCTGTCTGTACCATACCCAGACTAACTTAGCATGACGAAGCGTAACATAGCTCAACCTAACGTGCCGATACCACTCTGGCGGGACTCTGCAGAGCCAAGGAGAATATATAAGAGCACAGTAGTGCGTCAAAGGCTACCAAGTATCTGTGTACAGCACAAAAGTCAAAAATATCCAAACCTAGCCTGACCTAACCCCACATAACCAAACGTAGAATAGCTAAACGTAGCGAGCCGAGACCACTATCGCTGGCCTCCCAAGAGCCCAGCAGGCCACACCAGAGCAGAGGGGATCGCCGAAATCCACCGCATAGCAGTGTATAACGCAAAAGTCAAAGCCATCCTAATCAAAAGTAACTTAATACAACATAACGTGCCGAGAAAAATATTTCTGGACCCCCACAGATATTCAGGGCATATTAGAACAATGTAGAGCGCAGAAGTCCACCGAATATCGGTGTGTAGCATTAAAGTCAAAGCTATCCTATCCTAACCTTACCGAACGAAACATATCCGAATGATATCTATCCCAAACTATCGTTACCTACTATTGCTGGCCACCCCATGATCAGGCAGAATATACAAGAGCACAGTATAGCGCAGAAACCCGCCGAACACTCTATACCACGAAGGTCAAAGCAATCCACACCTAACGCAAAACAAACATAACCTAACCAAACGTAGCCCAACTCAAGCAAACACGATGAGAATAATATTACTGGTCTCCTCGGAGTCGTGCAGAGTATTCTAGAGCAATGTGGAGGGTTGAAATCCACCGAATAACGGAATATAGCACAAAAGTCATAGCTACCGTACCCTACCCTAACCAACCTTATTATTACCAAACGGATCCTATCGCAACCTATAGTGCCATGACCACTCATGCTGGTACCCCAGAGTCGAGCGGAGTATAGTAGCGCACATTAGATCGCAGAAAGCCACCAAATAGCAGTGCATAGCACAAAAGTCAAAGATAACGTAACTTAACCTATCCAAACGTAGAGTAAATAAATATAAAGTGCCACGACCACTATCTCTGGCTTCCCCAGATACAAGCAGAATATGATAGAGCACAGCGGAGCACAGAAGTCCGTAGGGTGACAGTGTTGAGCACGTATGTCAATGCTATCCTAACCTAACCCAACCAAACCTGACATAACCAAACGTAACAAATTCCATCCAAACGTGCCGAGGCCACAATTGCTGATCTCCACAAAGCCATGCAGAATATACCAGCGCACAGTAGAGCGCATAAAGTCATCAAATAGCAGTGTACAACACAAACGTCAATGATTACCTAACCTAACCAGACCTAAAGTAACCTCTCGTACGTAGGGTAACTAAACTTAACGACCCGAGACCTCTACTGCTGGCCTCCCCAGAGCATAGCAGAACATATTAGAACACAGTAAACCGCAGATGTCCACCGAATAGAAGTGTATAAAACAAAAGTCAAAGCCATCCTAACCAAACGTAAGCTAACCTAACGTGACAAACGTAACGTAACTCGACCTTTCGTGCCACGATTGTTACTGCTGGCCTCCCCATAATGGAGCAAAGTATAGAAGAGCAATGAAGAGCGCAGAAATACGCCGAATATCAGTATATAGCACAAAAGTTAAAGTTATAATGTCCTCACCTAACCAAACGTAACCTAATCAGACGTAACATAATTCAACCTAACGTGCCGAGAGCACTATTGCCGGCCTCCCCAGATCCAGTCAGAGCATACTAGAGAAGAGTAGATCGCAGGAATGGACCAAATAGCAGCGTATAGCAGAAAAGTCGAAGCCACCCAAACAAAACCATGGCTACCGCAACATAACGAAACGTACCCTATGTCAAACTATCGTGCCGAGACAGCTATTGCCGGCATCCCCGTTGCCAAGCAGGGCATATTACTGGAGAATAGAGCGCCGCGGTCCATAGAATTGCAATGCATAGCACGAAAGTCAAAGATATCTGAACTTAACACAAACATACCTAATAAAACCAAACGTAACATTTCTGAAGCTATCGCGACGCGACCATCATTTCTGGAATTCCCGGAGCAAAGCAGGGAACATTAGATCGCAGTAGAGCGCAGAAATTCACCGATTAGCAGTGTATAGCACTAAAGCCAAAGCTATCCAATCCTAACATAACCAAACGTCTCATAGCCAAACGCACCCTAACCCAAACTAACGTGCCGAGAACAAGACTGTTGGCTTAAACAGAGCCAAGCAGAATATACTAGAGCGCAGTAGAGCACAGAAGTCCATAGGATATTCGTGTAGAGAACATATGCCAAGGCTATCCTAACCAAGCCCAACAAAGTTTAACCAAACTAACTATACATGCTATAGCACACTAGACAGTAGAAGTTGACCAATAGCAGCACATACCACGGAATTCGAATCTTTCCAAGCCTATCCATACCAACATAACGTAACCTAACGTAACATAACTCAACGTAACGGACCGAGGTCACTGTTACTGGCCTCCCCAGGGTCGAGCAGATTGTAGTAGCGCAACGTAGATATCCGCCAAATAACAGTGTATATCACAAAAGTCAAAGCTACTCCGTCCAAACGTATCCAAACGTAGTCTAAACAAACGCAACATGGATTAATCTTAAGTGCCGTGACCACTATCGCTGGCCTCCCCAGAGCCAAGCAGAGTATGCTAGAGCGCAGCAGAACAAAGAAGGCCACCATATAGTAGTGTACAACACAAAAGTCAAAGCTACCTTAATCAAACTTTACCTAACCTAACCTAACCGAATATAACCTAACCATATGAAACACAACTCAAACTAACGTGCCGAGAGCACTATTACCCGCATCCCCAGCGCGAAGCAGAGCACATTACAGTGCAGCAGACAGCAGAAATTCACCGAATAGCAGTGTATAGCGCAGAGCTCGAACCTACCCTATCTTGACATACCGAAACTTAACATAAGCAGACGTAGCGTAACCCACACTGACGTTGCACGCCCGCAATTGCTGGCCTCACGAGAGCTAGGCAGAGCACAACAGAGAAGTGGAGGGCGCTGAAATCGCCCGAATAGCAGTATACAGCTCAAAGGTCAAAACTATTGTAACCAAACATATCCAAACGTATCCTAAGTAAACCTGACGTGACAATGGCACAATTCCTGGCGACCACACAGACAAGCCGAGTGCGATAGCGCACAGAACAGCACAGACGTCAATGCAATAGCAGTGCGTAGCACAAAAGTCGAAGCTACCCTATTCTAACCTAACCAATCGTACCATAAGCAAACGAAACGTAACCCAGGACGACGTGCCACGAGAGACATTGCTGCCATCACGAGAGCTAAGGATAGTGTGGCAGAGCTACGTAGGATTCTGGAACCGTCCGAATAGCTGTGTAAAGCAAAAAAGTAGCAGTTATCCTAACCTAACCTGACCTAACCTAGCATAATCAAACGTAACGAATCATAACCTAACGATCCCAGCCCACAATTTCTGGCCTCCCAATCGCCAAACGGGGCACCCTAGAGGTGAGTGGAAAGCAGATGTCTATAGAATGGCAGTGTATGGCACGAAAGTCAAAGATATGCTAACCAACGCCAAACAAACCTGACCAAACTAAACGTAACCTACCTCAAACGAACGCGCCGCGGCTACCATTTCAAGCATTCCCAGAACAAAGCAGGGAGCATTAGAACGCGGTACAGAGCAGAAATCCTCCGAATAGCAGTACATAGCACAAAAGTCAAAACTATCTTCTCTTAACGTATCCAAACGTAGCATAACAAACGTAACCTATCTCAGACTAACGTGCAGCGACCACTATTGCTGGCCACCACAGGGCCAGGCAGAACATATTAGTAGAGAGTACAACGCAGAAGTCCGCATAATCGAAGTGTATATCAGAAAAGTCAATGCTACCCAAGCCTATCCCGAATCAACAGAACATAGCCAGACATAGCATAAATCAACCTTTCGTGCGGAGACCGCAGTTCCTGCCATGCCCAGAGCCAAGCAGGGCATACTAGAACACAGTAGAGAGCAGAAATCCACCGAATAGCATTGTGCAGCACAAAAGTTGAAGCTATCCTAACCAAACATGTCCTAACCCAACCTAGCCGAACAGAACCTGACTCAACATATCGTTCCGAAATCACTATTGCTTGCCTTCCCAGTGCCAAGCTGAAAGTATTAGAGCACTGTAGGGCGCAGGAATCCACTTAATAGCAGACTATAGCATTAAAGACGATGCAATCCCCTCGTAACATAACATATCGTAACGTAACGAAACCAAACCTAACTCAACCTAACAATCCGCGGCCACTATTGCTTGCCTCCACAGAGTCAAGCAGGACATATTAGTGGAGAGCAGACTGCGAAAATCCATAAAATCGCAGTGTACATCAAAACAGTCGAAGGAACCCAAACCCATCCCATACAAACCGAACACAGCCAAATATAGCCAAACTAAACCTAACGCAACGACACCGATATTGCTGCCCTCCCCAGAGCCAGGCAGGTCATACTAGAGCTCTGTAGAGCGCAGAAATCCACCAAACAGCAGTGTGCAGCACAAAACGTAAAGCTATTCCGTTCAAACTTATCGTAACCCAATCTAGCCGGACGTAACATGACCCAAAACAACGTGCCCAGACCACTATTGCTGGCCATCTCAGAGTGAACCGGATCACGTTAGCGGAGAGTAGGCCGCAGAAATCCATATAATATCTGTGTATAGTAGAAAATTCAAAGCTGCACAAGCCTAACCAAGACCAACATTACATACCCAAGCATAGCATGACCCAACCTAACGTGCAGAGACCGCTATTGTTGCCATCCCCTGAGCAAAGCAGGGCGTACTAGAGCACAGTGGAGCGCAGACATCCACCGAATAGCAACGTAAAGCACAAAAGTCAAATCTACCATACCCTTACATATCAAAACATAACATAAGCAGACGTAGCGTTACACATCCTGCCGTCCCACGACCGCTATTGCTGACCTCACGGGAGCTAAGCAGCCTACAGCAGACCAACGTAGAGCGCTTAAATCGTCCGAATAGCAGTGTATAGCACAAAAGTCAAAGCTACTCTAACCAAACATATCCTAACCAGGCACAACCGAACGTAACATTACAGAGCCCAGCGTGCCGAGGGCACCATTACCCGCTTCCACGGAGACAAGCAGCGTGTGGTAGCGCACAGCAGAGCGAAGAAGCACAAAGAATAGCAGTGTGTAGCACAAATGTCAAAGACACCCTAACGTAACACATAGTGACCTAAGCTAACCAAACGTAATGTAACCCAAGCTAACGTGCGGCGACCAATACTGCTGGCCTCCAGATAGTCGAGCAGAGTATAGTAGAGCAATGTTGAGCGCAGAAGTCAGCCGAAGAGCAGTGTATAGAACAAAATTCAAAGTTGTTCCAGCCAAACTGAACCAAACCTAGCCTGACTGAAAGCAACGTAACTCAACCAAACTTGCCGCGACCACTATTCCGGACGTCACCATACACAGGCAGATGCCAGAAGAGCAATGCATTGTACAAATATCGACCGAATAGCAGTGTATAGCATAAGGGTCGGAGCTATACTAAACAAACATAACCTAACCTAGCGTAACTAGAAGTAACGTGACACAAACAAACGTGCCTCGGCCACCATTGCTGGCCTTCTCAGAAACAAGCAGATGGAAGTGGAGCAATGCAGAGCGCAAATATCGGCCGAAAAGCGGTGTATAGCGCAAAAGTCAAAGCTGACGTATCCTAACCTATAAAAACGTAACGTAACCTTACGAGGAATAACTTAACCTCACGTACCGAGACCAATAATGCTGTCCTACCCAGAGCCAAGCAGGAAATACTAGAGCGCAGTACAGCGCAGAAAGCCAAAGGATAGCTGTGTATATCACAAAAGTCAAAGACACACTTACCTCACCAGACCTAACCAAACCAAGCCAAACGTAGAGTAATCAAACCGTTCGTGCCGCGACCACTATTGCTAGCGTCCACAGAGACAATAAGAATATGATAGAGCACAGTAGAGCACAGAAGTTCATAGCATATTCGTGTTGAGAACATATATCAGAGCTAACCTAACTAAGCCCAACCAAACCTAACCTAACCAAACGTTACCGATCCCAAGCTAACGTGCCGAGACCAGTAATGCTGCCCTCTACAGTGCCAAGCAGAGCATAATAGAGCAGAGTAAAGCACATAAATCTACAGAACTGCTGTGTATAGCAGAAAAGTCGATGCTATCTAAACGTAACAAGAGCAAACATAACCCAACCAAACGTATACTCCCTCACCCTATCGCGCCGAGTCCACTATTACTGGCCTCCACAGAGTCGAGCAGAGTACAGTAGAGTAATGTATAACGAGGATATCCTCCAAACAGCGGTGTTCAGCACAAGAATCGAAGCTGCCCCAACCTACCCTGACCAATCGTGACACCACTAAACGCAGACTAACAAAACCTATTGTGCCTTGACGTCTATTGCTGGCCTCCTCAGAGCCGAGCAGAGTATTGTACAGCATAGTAGAGCGCAGCCGGCCACCAAACAGTAACGTATAGCACAAAAGTCAAAGATACCCTGTCCTAACCAGGCCAAACCTATCCCAACCAAGCGTAGAATAACAGAACCTAACGTGCCGTGACCCCAATTGCTGGCTTGCGCGGAGCGAAGCAGGACATACCAGAACCCAGTACAGCGCAGAAATCCACCGAATAGCAGTGTACTGCACAAAAGTCAAGGCTACCGTTTCCAAACCTTGCCAACCTTAAGTAGAATGCGCGTAGTCTTTCTGAACCTAACGCGGCGAGACCACTATTGCTGGCAAACCGACACCCAAGCAGGGGATAATAGAATGCAGTAGAGCGCAGAAATCCACCGAATATCAATATATAACGCAAAAGCCGAGGTTACCGTATCCTAACCTATCCGATCGTAACATACCCGAATGTAAGCTCATTAAGCCTAACATGACGTGACCACCATTGCTGGCCTCCAGAGAGACAAGTAGGACGTACTCTAACGCAGTAGAGTGCTGAAATCCTCCGCAATGCAGTGAAGAGCACAGAAGCCGAAGAACTCCCAACCGAAACTTCCCAACCTAACCCAACGAAACGTAACCCAACTCAGCATGACGTGAGGAGACAGCTGTTACAGCCCACCCCGGAGCCGACGAGAGCATATTAGAGCACATTGGGGCTCAGAAATCCAACGAACAGCAGTGTGTAGCACAAAAGACAAAGCTAACACAAACAGACCTATCCAAACCTTGGCAAACCAAGCGTAACGTAACTCAATCTAGCCCGCCGAGAACAACATTGTAGGCCTCGCCAGACCCGAGCAGAAAAAACTAGAGCACACTAGAGCGCAGAAATTCAACGTATAGCAGCGTATACCACGAAAGTCATATCTATCCAAACCTCACCCAAGCTAACGTAACGTAGCCAAACGTATCCTAACTCAAACGAACGGGCCGAGACAACTATTACTGGCATCCCCAGAGTCGAGCACAGTATACCAGAACAACTTAGAGCGTAAAAATACGCCGAATAGCAGTGTATAGCACAAGAGCCAGAGCAAACCTATCCTACCCTATCCAAAACGTAGTATAAACAAACGCAACTTATCCCATCCAAACGTGCTAAGACCACAATTGCCCGTACCCCAGAGCCAAGCAGAATATACTACAACGCAGTAGAGTGCAAAAAGCCACCAAACAGCAGTATATAGCACAAAAGTCAAAGCCACCCTAACCAAACTTACACAAACCTAACAAGGCTATACGCTACCTACCTCAACCAAGCGTACAACGTCCGCTACTGCTGGCTTCCTCAGATACAAGCAGATGCTAGTAAAGCAACGCAGACCAATGGTATCGAGCGAACAGCAGTGTATAGCACAAAAGTCAAAGCTACCCTATCCTGACCTATCCACACGTACCCTGATCTAACCAAACGTAATACAACTGAACTCAACATGTCGCTACCACTTTTGCTGGACTAACGAGAGCCGAACAGAGCATAGTGAAGCAATGTAGAGCGCAGAAATCTACCGAATAGCAGCGTATATCGCAAAAGTCAAAGACTTCCTAACCAAACGTATCCAAACCTAGCTTAACCAACCGCAACATAACACTATCTATCGTGCGACGGCCGCTATTGCTGGTCTGCCCAGAGCCGCGCATAGTATAGCAGAGCAATGAGGGGCACAGAAATCCACCGAATAGCAGTATATAGCGCAAAGGTCAAAGTTAACCTATACTTACCTGACCAACGTAACCTAATCGAACGTAACATAACACAACCTTACGTGCTGAGAGCACCATTGCCGGCCTCCGCAGAGCTAAGCAGAGCATATTAAAGCACAGTAGAGCGCAGAACTCCAACGAATAGCAGCGTTTAGCTCGAAAGTCTAATCTACCCTATCCTATCGTATCAAAGCGTAACATAGGCAGACGTAACGTAACCCATACTGCCGTTCCACGAACGCTATTGCTGGCCTCACGAGAGCTAAGCAGAGTACAGCAGACCAATGTAGAGCGCTTAAATCTTCCGAATAGCAGTTTATAGCATAAAAGTCAAAGCTAGCCTAACCAAGTCTAGCCAAACCTAACCTAACGAAACGCAAAATAACAGAGCCTTCCGTGACGAGAGCACACTTCCTGGCGTCCATATAGACATGCAGAGTGTGATAGCGCACAGAAGAGCGCAGAAGTCCACAGAATGGTAGTGTGTAGCACAAGAGTCAAAGCAATTCTAACCCCACACAGCGAAACCTAACCTAGCCCAACGCAATCTAACTCAACCTAACGTGCGGCGACCACTACTGTTGCCCTCCAGAGTGCTAAGCGGAACATACTAGAGCACAGCAGAGCGCAGGAATTCGAAGTATAGCGGAGTATAGCACAAAAGTCATAGCAATCCCGTCCTAACATAACCAAGCGTAACGTAAGCAAACGTAGCTTAACTCAACCTAACGCGCAGAGACCACCCTTGCTTGCATCCCTAGAGCAAAACTGATCATAATAGAGCACATCAGAGCACAGAAAGCCACCAAACAGCAATGAAAAGCACAAAAGAGGAAGATATGCAGACCTAACCATGCCTAATCTAACCTAACCAAACGTAGAGTGACTAATCCTAACGTGCCGCAAACACTATTGCTGGCTTCCCCAGAGACAAGCAGAATATGATAGAGCACGGTGGAGCACAAACGCCCATAGCATGTCTGTTTTGAGCGCATATGTCAAAGCTATCCTTACCTAACGCAGCGTAGCCAGATCGTGCAGTACGGAATCTAGCCCAAACTAACATGCCGCGACCAGTTTTGCAGGCCTCTACAGAGCCAAGCAGAGCATAATAGAGGAAAGTAGAGCCCAGAAATCCATAGAAGCGCAGTGTACAGCAGAAAAGTCGAAGCCACCCAAACCTAACAAAAGTTAACGTAACCTAGCCAAACGCATCCTATCTCGACCGAACGTGCCGAGACAACTTTTGCTGGCCTTCCCGTTGCCAAGCCAGGAATATTAGAGATGAGCAGAGGGCAGAGGTCAAGAGAATGGCAGTGAATAGCACGAGCGTCAAAGATATCCTAACCAAACCTACACAAACCTAACCTAACTAAACGTAGCCAACCACAAACTAACGCGCCGCGGCCGCTATTTCTGTCCTCTCGAATACAGACACAGTACGCTAGAGCGCAGTGGAGCGCAGGAATCCACCGAAAAGCGGTGTGGCATAAAGGTCAAAGCTGTCCTATCCTAACCTTACCAAACGTAACATAACCAAACGTTATCTATCCCGAACCAACGTGCCGAGAACACTGTTGCCGGACTAACCAGAACCAAGCATCGCGTACTAGAGCACAGTAGTACGCAGGAATCCGCCGGACAACAGTCTATGCCACGAATGTCAAAGCAACCCAGACCAAACCAAGGGTACTTTAGCCAAACCTAATGTACCCTAACTCGACCATACGTGCCGAGAACACTACTACTGGACCCCCGGATTCGAGCAGAGTACAGTAGAGCGATGCAGATCTTATAAATCCTCCGAATAGCGGAGTAAAACACAAAAATCGAAGTTACCCTATCCTAACATAACAAATCTTAAAGTTGCTAAACGCATCCTGGCGAATTCTATCGAGTCACGACCACCAAAGCTGGTCTCCCCAGAGTCGAGCAGAGTATAGTACAGCACAGTAGATCGCAGAAAGCCACCAAATTGCAGCGCATAGCACAAAAGTCAAAGACACGCTGACCTAACCAGACCTAACCTAACCTAACCAATCGTAGAGTAACCAAATCGAACGTGCCGCGGCCACTATTGCAGGCTTCCCAAGAGGCAAGCAGATAGAGCACAGTAGAGCACAGAAGTCCATAGGACATTCGTGTTGAGCGCGAATATCGCAGCTAACATAAACAATCCCCACCAAACCTAATCTAACCAAACGTAAACGATCCAAAGCTAACGTGCCGCGACCAATACTGCTGCCCTCCACATTGCCAAGCAGAGCATAATAGAGCAGAGTAAAGCGCAGGAATCCATATAACCGCTGTGTATAGCTGAAGAGTCGAAGCTATCCAAACCAAGCCAGATCAAGCATAACCGACCCAAACGTGCCCTATCTCAACCTACCGCGTCGAGAGCGTTTTTACCCGCTTCCCGAGATACATGAAGAACATACTGGAGCACTGTAGAGCGTAGAAATCCACGGCATAGTAGCGTATACAGCGAAAGTCAAATCTACCCAAACCTAACCTGAACGAACATAACGTAACCTAACGTAACATAACCCAACATAACGGGCCGAGACCACTATTACTGACCTCCCATGCGCCAAGCAGAGCATATTGGAGCACAGAAGAGCCAAGAAATTTACAGAATTGCCACGTATAGCACAAAAGCCACGGGTATCCTAGCCGATCCTGACCAAACGTAACATGAGTGGACGTACCGTAACCCAACGTGACGGGCCACGACCGCCACTTCTGAGCGCGAGAGAGCTAGGCAGAGTATAGCAGAGCAATGTGGAACGCTGAAATCTCCTGAATAGTTGTGTATAGCAAAGAGTAGGGTCTACCCTAGCCTAATCTGACCTAACCTAACACAGTCAAACGTAACCAATCCCAACCTAACGTGCCTAGCCCAAAATAGCTGACCTCGCAACAGCCAAGTAGGGCATATTAGAGGGCAGTAGGTCGCAGGGTTCCATAGAGCGGCAGCGTACAGCACGAAATTCAAAGATACCCTTACACGACCCAAACAAGCCGAACAAAACCTAACACAACCTAACGCGCCGCGGCCAATATTTCAAGGAATCCCAGATCAAAGCAGGGAATATTAGATAACAGTAGAGCGCAGAAATCCACTGAATAGCAGTGAATAGCTCAAAAGCCAAGGCTATCCTGTCCTAGCCTTAACAAGTCTAACCTAACCAAACGTAATATAACTCAACATAACGTGACGCGACCACTATTGCTCGCCTCCCCAGGGCCATGCAGAACACATTAGAGCAGGGCGGGGTGCAGAAATCCGTAGAGCCGCAGTGTACATCAGACAAATCAGAGCTGACCAGACCTCACCCATGATAACATAAACGTAACAAACGCAACCTAACACAAACTAACAAGCCGCGACACCTATTTCTGGCCTCCCCAGAGCAAAGAAAAGAATATTAGGCCACAGTAGTGCGCAGAAATACACCGAATAGCAGTGTATAGCACAAAAGTCAAGGCAATCCTATTCTAACCTCGCCAAGCCTTACCTAGACAAACGTGCCGTGGCTCAATCTGACGTGCCGTGGACACCATTCCTGGCATTCCCGGAGACAAGCTGGGAGAGATATCGCACAGTAGAGCATCGAAGTCAATGGAATAGTATCGTGTAGCACAGGAGTCAAAGTTGTTGAAACCTAACCCAAAGAAACCTACCCTAACCAAACGTAACCTAACTCAACATATCGTGCAGCGTCCACTACTGCTGGCAAATCCAGAGCCATGCAGATCGTTTTAGAGGAGGGTTGGGCGCAGAAATGCATAATATCTCAGTGTAAAGCCAGAAAGTCAAAGCTATCCAGACACAACTCGAGCTAACGAAACCCAACCGAACGTCACATAGCTCAAACTAACGTGCGGAGACAACAATACCTGGCCTCCCCAGTGCCGAGCAGAGCCTATTTGAGCACAGCAAATGGCAGAAATCGACCGAATAGCAATGTACTGAACAAAAGTCAAAGCCATCCTGACCCAACCTAACAAAACGTAACTTAACCAAACGTAACATAACACATCCTAACTTGCCGAGACCACTATTGCTAGCCTCCCGAGTGTCGGGCAGAGAACAGAAGAGCAATGTATATCGCAGGAATCCACCGAAGTACAGTGAATAGCACAAAAGCCTAAGACACCCTATCGTAACATAGCCAAACGTAACATAACCTGTCGCAACATAACAGAGCCTTACATACCGAGAGCAAACTCCTGGCCCCCACATAGGCAAGCCAAATGTACTAAAGCTCAGTAGAGCGTCGAAATACACGCATAGCAGGTTATAGCACAAAAGTCAAAGCAATCCACACCGAACTTAACCTAACCCAAGCAAACCAAATGTAGCATGGCTGAACCAAACGTGAAACGACCAGAGTTGATGTCCACCCCAAGTCAAGCAGAGCATATTAGAGCACAGCAGAGCGCAGAAATCCACCGACTAGCAATGTGTAGTACAAGAGTCTCATCTGTCCTGTCCTCCCCTGTCCTCAACATAACTCAGACTGACGAGCCGTCATCAATACTGCCGGCCTCCCCACCGCCAAGCAGGGCATATTAGTGGAGGGCATAGCTCAGCTGTCCATAGAATGACAGTGTATAACACGAATGCCAAAGATATCCTAACCTGGCCTAACCGATCGTCACATAGGCGGATGCATCGTAACACAACGTTACGTGCTACGACCGCTATTGCCGGCCTCACGAGAGCTAACTAGTGTATAGCAGAACAATGTAGAACGCTGAAATGGATTGTGGAACGCTAGATTCCGAATGCCAGTGCATAGCCCAAAAGTCAAAGCTACCCTAACCAAACATATCCAAACCTGGCATAACCAAACGTAACATATCTCTAAATAACGTGCCGGGAATACTATTGCTGGCATGCCCATGAACAAGAAGGGCATATTAGATTAAGGTAGAGCGCAGAAGTCCATCGAATAGTATTGTATAACACAGAAGTCAAAGCTGTCCTCTCCTAACCTAACCAAACGTGGCACTAGCAAACGTAGCATAGCTCAACGCAACGAGCTGCGACCACTATTGCTGGACACACCATGGCCAAACAGAAATGCCATAGCGCCGTAGAGCGCAGAAATTTACTGAACAATCGTGTACACGACGAAAGTCATAACCATCCTGACCAAACCTAAACTAACGGAACATAACCAAACGCAACACGTACAAATCGAAAGAGCCATGACGGCTATTGCTGGCCTCCCCAAATTCAAGCAGATGGTATTAGAGCAGTGCAGTGAACAGATATCGACCGAATAGGAGTGTATAGCGCAAGAGTTAAAGCCATCCAAACAAAACCAGGCCTAACCTAGCCTAGCCATACGAAGCCTAACTCAAACTAACGTGCTGACAACAGTACTGGTGGCATCCCCAGCGCCAAGCAGAGCATACTAGAGCACAGTAGAGCGCAGAAATCGGTGTTTCTCGCAAAAGTCAAAGCTACACTATCCTAACCTACCAGAACGTAGCATAAGCAGACGTAACGTAACACATACTGACGTTCCACGACCGCTATCGCTGGCCACACGAGGGCTAGGCAGATTATAGCGCAGCAACCTAGGGGGCTGATGTCGTCCGTATAGCAGTGCTTAGCACAAATGTCACATGTATTCTAACCAAGCCAAAACAAACCTATCCTAACGAAAGGTATCGTAACTCAACCTAACGCGCCGATAGCACGATTCCTGGCGTCCACACCTTCAAACGGAATGCGACAGCGCACAGGAGGGCGCAGATGTTCATAGGATAGCAGTGCGTAGCACAAAGGTCGAAGCAATCCTAATCTAACACAGTGTATCCTAACCTAACAAAACGTAATATAACTCAACTTAACATGGGCGACCGCTATTGCTGGCCTCCCGAGAGCCGAGCAGATCATAGTAGAACAATGCAGAGCGCAGAAATTCACCGCATTGCAGTGTGCGGCACAAAAGTCAGAGTCACCCTATCCGAACATATCCTAACCTATCCTAACCTAACCAAACAGAGCATATCATGCCGCGGCAGGTATTGTTTGCCGCCCCAGAGTTGAGTAGAGTATAGTAGAGCTACGAAGAGAGCAGAAGTCCACTGAACAACGGTATATACCACGAAATACAGTGCTATCCTGACCTTCCACAAACAGACATAGTCTAACCAAACTGAACCTAACGGAACCTAACATGACGACACGACCTTTGCTGGCCTCCCAAGAGCCAGGCAGAGCGTATTAGAGCCCAGTATAGCGCGGAATTCCACTGAGTAGATGTATATAGCACAAAAGTCAATGCTATAATTTCCTAACCTTACCAAACGTAACATAGCCAGACGTAGCCTGAATAAAGTTAACGTGCCGGGACCACTATTACTGGCCTGCCCAGAGTCGAGCCAAGTATAGTAGGGCACAGCAGAGCGCAGAAATCCACCGAATAGCAGTCTAAGCCATGAAAGACAAACCTACCCTAACCTGACCCGAAGCAACGTAGAAAAGCCAAACGTAGTGTAGCTCTACCTATGGTGCCGAGACCACTATTGCTGACAACCACAGAGCCAAGTAGAGCATGCAAGAGCACAGTCGAGGGCAGGAATCCTCCGAATAGCTGTGTGCAGCACAAAAGTCAAAGATATTCTGTCCTAAAATATACAGACGTAGTATAATGAAACGTACCACAACTTTACCTCACGTACCGAGACCACTATTACTGGACACCCCAAAACCGGGCAGGATATACTGGAGCACAGTAGAGCGCAGAGGGCCACAAAATAGCAGCGTATAGCATAATAGTCAAATATGGCCTAACCGAACCTGACCTAACCAAGCACAGTCAAGCGAAGCGTAAACAAGCCTATGGTGCCGAGACCACTATTGCTGGCCTCCTCAGAGACATGCATAGCATACTAGAAGACAGTGGGGCGCCGATATCTGCCGCATTGCAGTGTACAGCACAAAAGTCGAAGATATCGTAACCTAACCTTACCTAACCTAACCTAGCCGTAGGTAGCATGACTCAGGGTAACGTGACGATGACACTAATGCTGGCCCACCCAGAGACATGCTGAGCATGTCGGAGCACAGTATAGCGCAGAAGCCGACCGAATATTTGTATATATCACAGAAGTCAATGCTATCGATTCCTAACAGGACCAAACGTAATATAACCAGACGTGGCATAAATGAAGCTAACGTGCCGGGACCACTACTACTGGCCTCCCCAGAGCCGAGCAAATTATGGTAGAGCACAGTAGTGCGCAGAATTTCAACGAATAACACTCTATTCCAAGAAAGTCAAAGCCATCCAGGCCTAACACAAACCAACATGACCAAACGAAACGCAGCATATCCCAACGCAATGTGTCGATGCCACTGATGTTGGCCCGCCCAGAGACAAACTGAACATATTAGAGCAGAGCAGAGCGCAGAAGTTCAACGAATAACAGTTTATAGCACAAGAGTCTAAGTTACCCTCGGCAAACACAACCCATCGTAACATACACAAACGTAACATAATACAACATAAGGAACCGCGACTACTACTGCTGGCCTTCGCAGGGTCGTGTTGAGCGTAGTAGAGCGCATTGTTCCACCGAACAGAAGTGTACAGCACAAAAGTCATCGCTATCCTTGCCTAACCTAATTAATGTAACAAAACCGAACGTAAAGTAACCTATCCTCACGTGCCTAGATCACTTTTGCTGAGCTCTGCAGGGCTAATCGGAATATGTCAGTGCGCAGTAGAGAGCAGAAAACCGCCGCACTGCAGTCTAATGCACAAATGTCAAAGATACCCTTTCCTAACTTGAGCTTATCCAAACTGACCGAGCGTGGCAGAACTCAACATAAAGTGCCGATACCGCTGTCGCAGTCTTTCCCAGCGCCAAGCTGAGCATATTAGAGCACAGTAGAGTGCAGAGATCCGCCAAATGGCAGTGTATAGCGCAAAAGTCGAAGACACGCTCTCGTAACCAAATCAATCGTGACATAACCAAACGAAACCTAACTCAACATGACTAGCCGCAACCACTATTGCTGGCTTCTCCAGGGCCAAGCAGGGAATATTAGAGAGCAGCACGACGCTGAAGTCCACCGAATAGCAGTCTACAGCACAAAAGTCGGAGAAATCCTAACCTATCCTTCCTAACCTAACCAAACGGAACGTAACCCTACTCAACCTAACGTGCCGAGGCCTCTACCGCTGGACACGCCAGAGCCAAGCGGGTCATATTAGAGCACATTAAAGGGCAGAGGACCGCGGAAGAGCAGTGCATTGCACGAAAGTCGAAGTAGCCCATCCTAACCTAGCCAAACGTAGCGTAAGCGAACATAACCCAACCCAACCTAGCATGAGAAGACCACCATTCCTGTCCCCCACAAAGACAAGCAGAATGTACTAGAGCACAGTTGGGCGCAGAAATCCACCGCGTTGCATTGAATAGCACAAAAGGTGTATAAAACCTAACCTAACCAGACCGAACCTAGCCCAATTAAGCGCAGTATAGCTCAACGCAACGTACCACGACCACAGGACCTAGCATCCCCAGAGCCCAGCAGAATGTAGTATTGCACAGTCGACCACTGAAATCCACCGGATAACAGTGTACAGCACGGAAGTTGGGGATATCCTAACCTAACCAGGCACAACCTAACCAAACGGAACGTAACCCTACTCAACCTAACGTGTCGCGGACACTACTCCTGGCCTCCCCAGACCCAAGCGTAATGTTGTAGAGTAGAGTGCATAACATAAATACACCTGCTAGCAGTGTATAGCATGAAAGTCAAAGGTATCCCAACTTAACAAGACCTAACCTAACCCAACCAGGCGTAGAATTGCTAAACCTGGCGTACCGCGACCACTGTCGCTGGCCCTCTCAGAGCCAAGCAGATGACAACTGAGCACAGTGAAGCTCAGTAATCGGTCGATAACAGTGTATAGCGCAGATGTGTAAACTATCCTATCCTATACCCAACAGGTGTAACACAACCAAACGTGGCGTAGCTCAACCTATCGTGCCGAGACCACTATAGCTCGTCTCCACATAGTCAAGCAGAATATACAAGAGCACAGTAGGGCGCAGATATCCACCGCAATGCTGTGTATAGCGCAACAGTTGAACATGCCCTGGCATGAGCAGATCATGCCTTAGCTACCAAACGTAGTGTATCTAAACGTAACGTGCCGCGGGCACTGCTGCTGGCACCCCGGAGTCAAGCAGAATAGAGTACAGCACTGTAGATCGCGTAAATCCACCAAAAAGCAGTGTACTGAACGAAAGTCAAAGTCATGCTAACGAAACTTAACCTAGCCCACCCAAAACAAGCATACCCTAACACAACCTGACGTGTCACAACCACTATTGCTCCCCCCCACCTCCCGGAACCGAGCAGAGTATAGTAGAGCAATGTAAAACGCAGGTGTCCTCCGAATAGCAGTTTATAGCACAAAAGCCAAAGATATCCTTACCGACCCTTCCTAACCTAACCTAACGAAACCTAACCTTACTCAACCTAACGTGCCGAGACCGCTATTACTGGACACCCTAGACCGAGGCAGAGCATATTAGGGCACATTATAGAGCAGAAGCCTACCGCATAGCTGTGTATAGCACAAAAGAAGAAGTATTGCGTCCTAACAAAGCCGAACGTAACAAAACCGAAGGCAAACTGACTCTACCTGACAAGATGAGACAACTATTTCTGGCCTCCAGAAAGACAAGCAGATTGTACTAGAGCACAGTAGTGCGTAGAAACCCACCGCATTGCAGTGAATAGCACAGAAGTAGAAGGTATCCTATCCAAACCTGACCTAATATAACATGACCTAATGCTGCATAACACAAAATGACGAGCCGCGAACACTGCTCCTTTCCTGCTTAGAGCAAAGCGGAATGCAGTAGAGCACAATAGGTCACAGCAATACGCCGAAGAGCAGTGTAAAGCACAAAAGTCAAAGTAGCTTATCCTAACCTAGCCATACGTGGCATACCCAAACGAAGCCCAGCTCAACCTAACTTGACGAGACCACTACTGCTCTCCTCCACAGAGACAGGCAGAATGTACTACAGCAGAGTAGTATGCAGAAACCAACCGCATTGCTGTGAATAACACAAGAGTCAAAGATATCCTAACATAACCTGACCTAACATAAACTAAAAGAGCGCAGTACAGCTCAACGCAAGGTGCCGCGACCACTGCTCCTGGCCTGCCCAGAGCAAGGGAGAATGTAGATCACAGAATTCCACCGAGTGACAGTGTATGGCACGAAAGACAAAACTGGCCTAACCAAACTTACCCTAACCAAACGTAATCAAGCGTAACATAACTCAACGCAACGTGCCTGGACCACTATTGCTCGACTCGCCCGTCTCGAGCGGAGTGTAGTAGAGCAGTGTTGGGCGCAGAAATCCACCGATTAGCAGTGTATTGCGCAAAAGACGAAGATACCCTGAAGTAACCTGGCCTAACCCAACCCAGCCGAACTAAGCATAGCTAGAAATAACGTGAGGCGTCAACATCTGCTGGCATCCACGGAGCAAGGCGGAATATAGTAGAGCGCTGCAGATCGCAGAAATCGACGAAAAGGAGTGTACAGCACGAAAGACAAAGTCATCCTAACCAAAGTTAGCCCAACGTTTCCCAGCCAAACGTAAGCTAACTCAACCTAACGTGCAAAGACCTATATTGCCCGCCTTCCGGGGGTCAAGCGGAGTATAGTGGAGCAATGTAGAGCGCGGACATCTTCCGAATAGCAGTGCATAGGCTAGAGTCAAAGAAAGCTAAACCAAGCCCTCATAACTTAACCCAAAGGAACGTAACGTATCTCAAGCTGACGTGCCGGCAGTTCTATTATAGGCAGCAACAGAGCCAAACGAACCATACCAGAGTACAGTAGAGGGCAGAAATCCATCGAATAGCAGCGTATGGCACAAAAGTCTGAGATATTCGATCCAAATCTGTCCAAACGTAACATAAGGAAACGTACTTGAGCTCAACGTAACATGCCGAGAACATTACTGTTGGCATCGCCAGAGCCAAGCAGAATATACTGCAACACAGTAGAGCGCAGAAATCCACCGAAAAGCTGTGTACAGCATAAAAGTTAAAAATGTCCTGGCCAAACTTAGCCTAAATCAACCTAACGGTGGGTAACTTGCCACAACATAACGTGCCGAGGCCACTATTCCAGGCCTTCTCAGAGGCAAACTGAAAATATTAAGGCACGGTGGGGATCAAAAATCCTCCAAGTAGCAGACTATAGCACTGAAGTCAAAGCCTTCCTCTCCTAACCTAACTGACCGTAACATGACCAAACGTAAGCCAACTCAACCTAACGTGTTGTAACCACTATCGCTGGCCTCCACGAATTCAACCGGAACATGCTAGAAGACTGCAGAACGCAGAAATCCATATAATAGCAGTGTATATTTGAAAAGTCATAGCGACCCAAGCCTAACCCAAACAAACAGGACATAACCAAACACAGCCTAACTCAACCTCATTTGCCGACACCGCTATTGTTGCCCTCCACAAAGGCAAGCAGGTCGTACTAGGGCACAGTATATCCCAGAGTTCCACCGAATAGCAGTGTACAGCAGAAACGTTAAACCTACCCTCACCGAACGTAGCCTAACCCAACTTAGCCGAACGTATCATGACACATCATAACGTGCCGAGACCACACTCGCTGGCCTTGCCAGAGACATACTGAAAATATTAGAGCACTGTAGGGTGCGGAAACACACCCAATAGCAGTGCGCAGCACAGTAGTTGAAGCTATCCTGACCAAACGTAGCCTAACGCAGCCTAACCGAACGTAACCTGACAGAGCATTACGTACCGAGACCACTATGAATGGCCTTCGCAGAGGCAAGCTGAAAATATTCAAGCACTAGAGGGAGCATAAGTACACCTAATAGCAGAGTATGGCGCAAAAGTCAAAGCTATCCTCTCGTAACCTAACAAACTGTAACACGACCAAACCTAACCTAGCTCAACCTAACGAGCCGCGTCCACCATTCCTGGCCCCTCAAGAGTCCAGCAGAACACGTTAGTGGAGAGTAGGGCGCAGAAGTCCATAGAATCGCAGTGTATATCGGAACAGTCGGAGATACCCAAACATAACCCAAACAAGCAGAACATATCGAAGCATAGCATAACTCAACCTATCCAGCTGAGACCGCTGTTGCTGCCCTCCCCAGAGCCAAGCAGGATATACTACAGCGCAGTAGGGTGCAGAAATCCACCTAATAGCAGACTTTGGCAATAAAGTCAAACCTATCCTCTCCTAACGTAACCAACGGTGACATAACCAAACGTAACCTAACTGAACCTAACGTGCTGCGACCACTATTGCCGGCCTCCACAGAGCCAGGCAGAACACATTCGTGCAGAGTAGGAAGCAGATTTCCATAGAATCGAAGGGTATAGCAGGAAAGTCGAAGCAACCCAAACTCTATCCAAACAAACAGAACATATCCTAACATAGCCTAACCCTAACCAAAGTGCCGAGACAGCTATTGCTGCCTTCCCCAGAGCCAAGCAGAATATACAAGAGCACAGTAGAGCGCAGAAATCCGCGGATAGCTGCGTGTAGCACAAAAGTCTATACCATCTGATCCTAACCTCACTATACGTAACATAACCGAACGTAGCATAGTTCAACCTAACGTGCCGAGAAGGCTGTAGCTGGTATCCCGGGAGCCGAGCAGAGTATACTAGAGCAGCGCAGAGCGCAGAAATACAACGCATTGCAGTGTATAGCACAAAGGCCAAACGTATCCTAACCTAACTTGACCCAACCAAACCTATCCAAACGTGGTGTAACCCAACATATCGTGACGAGACCAATATTGCTGGCCTATCCAGCTCCATGCGGAGCATATTAGAGCACATTAGAGTGCAGAAATATAGCGCATGACAGTGAATAGCACAAACCCGTAGATATCGTGACACAACCTGTCCTAACCTAACCTAACCAGACGTAGCACAACTCAACATAACGTGCCGCGACCACTGCTGTTGAGTCCCTTTATGAAAGTAGAATGCAGCAGAGCGCCGTAGATCCCGGGAATCTACCGAATAGCAGCATAGAGTACGAATGTCAGAGTAATCCATACCAAACTTAACTTAGCCTTGCTAGCCTAACGTAACCTAACAAAACCTGACGCGCTACGATCACCATGACTCATCATCCCAGATTCTAGCAGAGTATAGCAGAGCAACGTAGAGCGCATGAAACCACCGAATAGCAGTTTAAAGCACAAAAGTCAAAGAAACCCTAACCGAGCCTTCCTAACCTAATCCAACGTGGCATAACCTTACTCAAACTAACGTGCCGAGACCACGGTTACTGGCCACCCCAGAGCCAAGCCGAGCATATTATGCATATTATAGCGCAGAAGCCCACCGAATAGCTGCGTATAGCGCAAAAGACGAAGCAGCCTTCCATAACCTAGCCAAACGTAACATATCCAAACGTAGCCAAACACAACCCATCATGACGAGACCACTAATGCTTCCGTCCACAGATACAAGCAGAATGTACTAGGGCACAGTAGTGCGTTGAAATCATTCGCGTTGCTGTGAACAGCACAAGAGTCGAAGGTACCCTGACCAAATCTGACCTAACCTAACCAAACCAAGCGTAGGATATCTCAACGCAACGTGTCGCTACCGCTACGCCTTGCCTCCCTATAGCCATGCAGAAAGTAGTGGAGCAAAGTAGATCACAGAAATAAGCCGAATTACAGTGCACAGCACGAAATCCAAAGCTACCTTAACCTAACCAAACGTGACATATCCAAAGGCAGCCTAGCTCAACGTAAGATGATGAGACCGCTACTGTTAACCTTCACACAGAGAAGCGGAATGCATTAGAACACTATAGTGCGCATAAATCAACGGCATTGCTTTGAATAGCACAAAAGTCGAAGATAACCTGACCAAACCTGGCTTACCCTAACCTAACCTACCGTAGAATAGCACAACGTAACGTGCCGCGACCACTACCCCTGGCCACACTTAGCCGAGCATAATGTAGTAGAGCACAGTAGATCAGAGGAATCCAGCTGACAACAGCATATAGCACGAAAGTCATCGGTATCCTAACCAAATTTAACCTAGCCAAACCTAACCAAACGTAACATAACACAAACTGACGTGCCACGACCACTGTTACTCGCCTTCACAGAGTCGAGCTCAGAATAGTAGAGCAACTATAGCGCAGAAGTACACCGAATGGCAGTCAATAGCAAAAAAGTCAAAGAAACCTTAACCGAGCGTTCCTACCCCAACTTAACGGAACGTAACCCTACTCAACCGAACGTGCCGAGACCACTGTCACTGGCAACCCCAGAGCCAAGCAGGTCATATTAGAGCTCATTAGAGCGTAGAGATCGGAGGAATGGCAGTGTATAACACAAAAGACGTAGTAGCCTATCCTAACCAAGCCAAACGTAACATAAACGAACGTAATCCAACTCAACCTAACACGAGGAGAACACTATTGCTGTCCTCTACAAGGAGAGGCAGCATGTACCAGAACGCAGCAGAGCACAGAAATCCACCGAATATCAGTGTATAGTACAAAAGTTCAACCTACACTTGCCAAACCTAGCCTAACAGAACATACCCAAACGTAACCTATGACAACCTGACGAGCAACGGCCACTATTGCTCGCCACATGAGACTGGAGCAGAGAATATCAGAGCAGAGTAGGGCCCCAAAATCCAGCGAATAGCAGCGTATTGCACAGAAGTCTGAGCTATTCTATCCTAACCAATCTGAACGTAGCATAAGCGAACGTACCTAAGCACAACCTAGCGTACAGAGAACATTACTGTTGGCGTTGCCAGAGCCAATCAGAATATGCTGGAGCACGGCAGAGCGCAGAAATCCTCCTAATAGCTGTGTATGGCACAAAAGACGAAGTAACCTGTCCTCACCTAACTAAGCGTGACATAAGCAAACGTATATACAACCATCCTCACGTGCTGGGAACACTACTGCTGGTCTACCCGGATCCAAGCAGAATATGCTGGATCAGAGTAGAGCGCAGAAATCCACCGCATTGCAGTATATAGCCCAAGAGTCAGAGATGCCCTGACCTAACCTGGCCTCACCAAACCCATTCGAACGTAGTGTAACTAAGCATGAGAATATTGGTGCACGTTAGAGCGCAGAAATCCGCCGAATAGCAGTGAATAGCACAAAAGTCAATGTAGCCTATCCTTACCTAGCCAAACGTAATAAACACAAACGTAGCCTAACTCGACCTAACATAACGGGATCAATATTTCTGGCCTCGACATGGACAAGCAGAATGTACCAGGGTACAGTAGAGCTCAGAAATGCTCCGCAATTATGTGAATAGCACAAAAGCCGTAGACATCCTAGCCTAACCTAACCTAACCTAACATAACCAAACGTAGCATGACACGACATGACATGCCGCGGCCACTGCAGGAGGAAAGCTGAATATGCAGGAGCTCAGTAGGTCACAGAAGTCCACCGAATAGCAGTGTAAGTCACAGAAGTCGATGCAGCATATCCTTACCTAGCCATACGTGACATGTCCAAACGTAACATAACTAAACCTGACTTGACGAGACCACCATTGGTCGCCACCACAGTGGCAAGAAGAATGTACTACAGCGCAATAGGACGCAGAAATCCAGCGTGCTGCAGTGAATTGCATAAAAACCGTAGATATCCCAGCATAACTAGGCCTAACCTAACATAAACAAACGTAGTACAGCTCAGCACAACGTGCCGCGCCCACTGCTCCTGGCCTCCCATAGCCTAGCACAATATAGTACATCACAGCTGATCGCAAAAATCCAACGAACTACAGTGTGTAGCACTAAAGTCAAAACTGTCCAACCCAAACTTAGCCTAACCTAACCTGACCAAACGGAACCTATCTCAACCTAACTGGCCGCGGTCGCTATTGCTCGCCTCCCAGAGTCGGGCATATTAAAGTGGAGCAATGTAGCGCGCAGAAATCGACCGTGTAGCAGTGTACAGCACAAACGTCGAGGACATCCTGACATAAGTTGTCATAACCAAGTCTAACCAAGCGCAGCATATGTCGGCATAACGTGCCGCGACCGTTATTGAAGGTCTCCGCAGAGCCAAGCAGAGCATATTAGAGCACATAAGAGCGCAGAAGTTCAACGAATAGAAGTGTACAGCACAAAGGGCAAAGTAGCATATTCTAACATAGCCAACCGTAACACGACCAAACGTAGCCTAACCCAACCTAGCAGGAAGAGACACAATTCCTGGCCTCCACATATACAAGCCGAATTTACTAGGGAGCACTTGTACGCAGAAATACTCCGCATTGTAGTGAATAGCACAAAAGTCGAAGGTATCCTAACCTAACCTAGCCTAACCTTACCTAACCGAGCGTAGCATACCTCATCATAACGTGCCGCAACCACTGCTCCTGGCCGCCACAAAGACGAGCAGAATGAAGTGGAGCACAGTAGATGTCTGGGACATGCCGAATAATAGTGTACAGCACGAAAGTCGAAGCAATCATAGCCAATCATAGCACAACATGACCTAATGTAACGTAGCCTAACTCAACATAACGCGTCGCGACCACTATTTCTGGCCACTGTTCAAGGCCAAGCCAAATATAGTACAGCACAGTGGAGCGCAGGATCCTCCGAATATCAGTGAATAACACGAAAGTCAAAGATAACCTGATCGAGCTTGACATAATCTAACCTACCCGAACGTAACATAAATCAGCCCATTGTCCCGAGACCGCTATTGCCGGCCTTGCTACAGCCATGCAGAGAACATTGGAGCACAGTAGAGCGTAGATATCCGCGGATAGCAGTGTATAGCACACAGTCTAAACTGTCCTGTCCTAACATAACTGAACGTTGCCCAACACAACCTAACGTGCCGGGACCACTATCGCTGGCCTCCACGGACCCAAGCAGGAAATATTAGACCACAGTACTCCGCAGAAATCCGCGAATAGCAGCGTAAAGCTCAAAAGTCCAAACAATCCTGCCCTAACCTTCCAAACCTAACACAACCGAACGTGACCTATCTCAGGAAAACGTGCCATGACCGCTATTGCCGGCCTCCACAGATTCAAGTAGACGCTAGTAGAGCAATGCCGTGCAGAGATATCGGCCGAAGAGCAGCCTATAGCACAAAGGCAAAGCTACCCTATCCAAACAAATCCTAACCGTGCCAAACCAACCGTACCCTACCTCAATCCAGCTTGCCGAGACCACACTTGCTGGCCTCCCCAGAGCCAAGCAGAATATACTACGGCATAGTCGAGCACAGTAATTTACCGCATTGCAGTGTGTGACACAAAGGTCAAAGCAATCCAAACCTATCCCAAACCATCATTACCTAAGCAAACGTAGCCTATATCAAACTAATGTGCCGGGAACACTATTTCTGGCCCCCCAGTGTAGAGCAGAGAGCAATAGAGCAATGTAGAGTGTCGAAATCCTCCGAATAGAGGTTTATAGTACGAAAGTGAAAGGTATCCTATCGTAACCTGACCAAACCTAACATAAGCATACGTAACGTAACAGAGCCTGATGTGCCCCGGAAGGCATTGCTGACCTCACGAGGGCTATGCAGATTATATCAGAGCAAAGTAGGATGCTGGAATGGTACGAATAGCGATGTAATGCAAAAAAGTAAGGGTTATCCTGACATAACCTGGCCTAACATGGCCTAACCAAACGTAACCAATCCCAACCTAGCGTACCTAGCCCAAAATTGCTGGCCTCCCCATTGCCAAGCAGGGTATCTTAGGGGTGAGCAGAGAGCAGAGGTCCATAGAATGGCAGTGTATACCACGAATGTCAAGCATATCCAAACCAAACCCAAATAAACCTCTCCTAACCAAGCGGAGCATAACCCATCCCAAAGCGCCGCTGCCACCACTTCAACCATTCCCAGATCAACCCAGGGAGCATAAGATCGCAGTAGAGCGCATAAATCCACCGAAAAGCAGTGTATAGCGCAAAAGTCAAAGCTATCCATTCATGACCTAACCAAGCGTAACCTAACCGCACGCAGCATATCTCAAGCTAACGTGCCGAGACCACCATTACTGGCCTCCACCGCGCCAATCAGAGCATACAAGAGAAGAGTAGAGCGCAAAAATCCACCGAATTTAATTGTATTGCAGAAAAGTTGAAGCCATCCAATCACTACCATGGCTACGATAGCCCAACCAAATGTATCCTATACCAACCTAACGAGCCGTGGCCACCATTTCTGGGATTCCCAGAGCAAAGGTAGGAAAATTAGATCACAGTAGAGCGCAGAACTCCAAAGAATAGCCGTGTATAGCACAAAAGTCAAAGCTACCCTCTCCTAGCCTAACCAAACATCACATAGCCAAACGCAACATAGCTCAGACCAACGTGATGAGACCGAGACTGCTGGCCTTCCCAGAGCCAGGCAGGATACACTAGAGCACAGGAGAGCACAGAAGTCCGTAGTATATCCGCGTAGAGCACATACATCAATGATATCCTGACCAAACCCAACCAAATGCAACCTACCAAAACGTAACATATCCGAAGATAACGCTCCGCGACAAGTATTGCTGACCTCCGCAGAGCCGAGCAGAGCATGATAGAGGAGAATAGAGTGCAAATGCCTACGGAATCGGAGTGTATAGCAGAAAGCTCGAAGCTATCCGAACCTAATAGAAGCTAACATAACCCAACCAAACGTTTACTATTTCAACCTATCGCGCCAAGACCACTATTACTGCCTTCCACAGAGCCATGCAAAACATACTATAGTACAGTAGCGAGAAGAAATCCACCGAACAGCAACGTACGCCGCGAAAGTCAAATCTATCCAAACCTAACTCAAACGAGCGTAAGGCAACCAAGCGTAACCTAACTCGACCTAACGGGTCGAGACCAATACTGCTGGCATCCCCATAGCCAAACAGGATACAATAGAGCGCAGTAGAGCGCAGAAATTCAACGTATCACAGTTTATACCACAAAAGTCAAAGCTACCCAAACCTAACACGGACAAACGTAACCTGACGGAACGTAGACTAACTGCATCTAACGTGCCACGACCACCATCGCAGGCCTCTCCGGAGGCAAGCAGATGCTAGTACGACAATGCATATCGCAAACATAGACCGAAGAGCAGTATGTAGCGCAAAAGTCATAGCAATCCTAACCAAGTTTTACCTAACCTAACATAACCAAACTTGACATATCTCAGCCAAACGTGTCACGCCCGCTGTTGCTGACCTGCACAGATTCAAGCAGACGCTAGTAGAGCAATGCAGTGCACAAATACCGGCCGAGCAGGAGTGTAAAGCACAAAAGACAATTCTGTCCTAACCTAGCCAAGTCGACCGTAACATATCACAGCCTAGCGTGCCGCGACCACTATTGCTGGCCATGCCAGAGACAAGCTGAAGACTTTAGAGCAGAGTATGGCTCAAGAATCCACCTTACAGCAGACCCTAGCACTACAGCCACAGCCATCCTCTCCTACCATAAACAATCTCAGCGTAGGCAAACGTATCATAACACAGCCTTACGCGCAGCGAGCGCTACTGCTGGCGCCCAGAGCTAAGCAGGGCACATTAGTGGGGAGTAGAAACCAGACATCCATAGAATCGCCGTGTATGTCAGAAGAGTCAAAGCAACCCAGAACTATCCCATACCAACAGAACATGTCAAAACGTATCCTAACACAAACTAACGTGCCGAAACCGCTACTGCTGCTCTCTCCAGAGCCAAGCAGGTCATACTAGAGGACAGCAGAGATCGGATATAAATCGAATAGCGGTCTACAACACGAAAGTTAAATCTATCCTAGCCAAAGTTACCATAGCACAACCTAACCGAAAGTAGCCTCTCTCAACGTAGCGAGGCGAGATCACTATTTGTGGCCTTCCCAGGCCCAAGATGAAAACATTAGAGCACTGTAGGGCGCAGAAATCCACCTAATAGTAGACTACGGCTCTAAAGCAAAGCTATCACATACCAACCTAACTAATCCTAGCAAGAAAAAACCTATCACGGCTCAACCTAACGTGACGCGACCGCCACTGCTGACCTCCCCATAGTGAAGCAGAACCTGCTAATGTAGAGCAGAACGATGGAATCCTTGGAAACGCACTGTATATCGGGAAAGACGAAGCTGCCCGAGCCTAAGCCAAACCTACGGAACATGACCAAAGATAGCCTGACTCAAGCTAACGTGCCGAGACCGATATTGCTGCCCTCCTCAGAGCCAAGCAGGACATACTGGAGCACTGTAGAGCCCAGAAATCCTCCAAATGTCAGTGCGCAGCACAAAAGTTGAATCTAACCTTAAAAAACGAAGCCCAATCCAACCAAACCGGACGAAGCCTGTCTCATCATAGCGTGCAGAGGCCACCCTGGCTGGGCTTACCGGAGCTAAGCTGAAAGCACTGGAGCATTATGGAGCGCTGAAATCCTCCTAATAGCAAACTATGGCACTAAAGTCAAAGACATCCTCTCCAAACAGAACAACTCTTAACATAACCAGACGAAACCTAACTTAACCTAACGTGCCACGACCACTACTGCTGGCCCCCATAGTGCGAAGCAAAACATATTAGTGCAGAGCAGAGAGCAGACATCCATAGAATCGCAGTATGCATCGGAAGACCCAAATGTACCCAAACCTAACCCAAACCAACAAAAAATAACCAAATACAGCCTAATTGTAACTAACGTGCCGTGACCGCAATTGCAGCTATCCCCAGAGCCAAGCAGGACATACTAGAGCACTGTACAGTACAGAAATCCTTCGAATAGCAGCGTACAGCACAAAAGTTGGAGCTCTCCTAACCAAACTTAGCGTAACCCGACCTAAGCGAACTTAACATGACTCAACATAACGCGACGAGATCACTATTGCTGGCCATCCCAAAGGCAAGCTGAAAATTTTAGTGCCCTGTATGGCGCAGGAATCCACCTAATAGCATACCACAGCACTAAAGACGATGCTATCCCCTCTTAACCTGACCAATAGTGACATGACCAAACCTAACCTAGCAGAACCTACCGTGCCGAGACCACTATTGCTAGCATCGCCACAGCGAAGTAGAAAATATTATAACACAGTAGAGCGCAGTTATTCGCGGATAGCAGTGTATAGCACAAAAGTCCAAAATGTCCTATCCTATCCTCACCGAACGGAACATATCCAACCGTAACACAACACAACCTAACATGACGAGACCCTATTGCTGGCGCCAACATACGCAAGCAAAATGCAGTATAGCACAGTAGTGCGTAGACATCCATCGCAATTCAGTTAATAGCACAATTGTCGTAGATATCGTTACCTATCCTGTCCTACCCTAACATAACGAAACGTAGCATATCACAGAATAAGGCGCCACGAACGCTGATCCTGGAGTTCATAAAGCCAAGCAGAATTCGGTAGAGCACAGTTAATCACAGAAACCCGCCGGATAACTGTGTATGGCACGAAAGTCCAAGCTACCCTGTCGAAATGTAGCCAAGCCTAACCTTACCAATCTTAACGTAACATAACCTACAGAGCCGTGGCCATTATTGCTCGCCTCTCCAAGGTCGAGCAAAGTATAATAGGGCAACGTATAGTATAGGAATCCACCCGAAAGCAGTGTATAGCACGAAACTTGAGGATACCATAACCTAACCTGATCTAACCTAACCAAACCGAACGCAACATATCTTAACATAACATGCAGTGATCACTGCTCCTGGCCTCCCATTTCCAAGCAGAATATGGCAGAGCACAGTAGATGACAGACATGCACCGAATAACAGTCTATAGCGAGAAAGTCAAAGCTACCGTTACCGAACCACACCCAACATCTGGTGACCAAACGTAACCTAACTGAACCTAACGTGCCGAGATTAATATTGCTGGCATTCCGAGGGCTAAGCATAATTTATTAGAGCACAGGAATACTCCGAATAGCAGATAGAGCACGAAAGTCTATGTAGCCTATCCTAACCTAGTCAAACGTAACATATACAAACGTAGCCGCGCTCAGCCTGACACGCCGAGGCCATTATTGCTGCCCTCCACAGATACAAGCAGAATGTACTAGATCACAGTAGTGAGCAGAAATCCACAGCATTGCTGTGATAAGCACAAAAGTCGGAGATACCCTAACCTGATCTGACCCAACATAACCTAATCAAACGCTGCATAACCCATCGTGACTTGCCGCGACCACTGCTTCTGGCCTACACAGTGCCAAGCAGAATATAGTAGAGCAAAGTAGATCACAGGAATCCGCCGAAATACTGTGTATAGCACGCAAGTCGAAATTATCCTAACCGTACATATCCCAACCTTAGATAGCCAGTCGTAATATAACACAACCTAACGTGCCACGGCCACCATTACTCTCCCCCAGAGTCAAGCGTAGTATAGTAGAGCAATGTAGGGCGTAGAAATCGTCCGCAAAGCGGTGTATAGCACACAAGTCGGAGATACCAAAACATAACCTGGCCTAACCTAACCTAAAGGAACGTAGCGTAGCTCAACGTAACGTACCGCGACCACAGCTCCTGGCCTCCCCAGAGCCAAGCGGAATGTAGTAGAGAAAGGTTGGTCATGGAAATATACCAAATACCAATGTACAGCTCGATGGTCAAAGCTATCCTGAACGTACATAGCCTAGCCTAACCTAACCCCACGTAATATAACACAACCTGACGAGTAGATATAAGTATAGTAGAGCAATGTGGAGCGCTGATATCCACCGAATTCCAGGCTACAGCACAAAGTCAAGGATACCCTAACCGAGCCTTCCTAACCTAGCCTAACGAAATGCAACCCGACTCGACATAACGTGGTGGGCCCTCTATCGCTGGCCGCCCCAGAGCCAAGCAGAGTATATTAGAGCACATTAAAGCGTAGAGATCCGCGGAATAGCTGTGTATATCCCAAAAGTCGAAGTAGCCTATTCTGACCTTGCCAAACGTAACAAAACCAAACGTAACCCAACAAAACACAACATGACGAGACAACTATTGCCGTCCTCCACAAAGACAAGCAGAATGTACTAGAGCCGAGTGGAGCGCAGAAATCCACCGAACAGCGGTGCATAGCACAAAGGTCAAAGCAGCATATCATTACATAGCCGAATGTAACATAACCAAGCGTAACCTAATTCAAACTAACAGGACGAGAACACTACTGCTGGCCTCCACAGAGAAAAGCGGAATGTACTAGGAAGCAGTTGTGCGCAGAAATCCACGGAATTTTGGTGAACTCAGAAGTCGAAGGTACCCTAAACCAACCTAACCTAACCAAACGTAGCATCTCTCAACATAACGTGCCGCGGCCGCTGCTGCTGGCCTTCCCATAGCCTAGCAGAATGTAATAGAGCAGAGTAGATCACAGAAATCCACCGAACATCAGGGTATAGCAGGAAATTCAAAGCTTCCCTGACCAAGCATAACCAAACCTAAATATACCGTACGTAACGTAACTCAACGTAGCGTGTCACGAACACTACTACTCACCTCCCCTGAGATGAGCAGAGTATAGCAGAGCAATGCTATGCGCCGAAATCCACAGAATAACAGCGTATAGCACAAAAGTCGAAGACACTGTAACCAAACCTGACCTAACCAAACCTAACCAAACGTAGTCTAACCCAACATAACGTGCCGCAACCGCTATTGCTGGCCTCCACAAAGACAAGCAACATGTACTGGATCACATTAGGGCGCAGAAATGCACCACGCTGCAGTGAATGACACGAAAGTCGAAGATATACCAAAATAGCCTGACCTAAGCTAACCTAACCGTAGGTAACATAACATAACCTAACGAGCCGAGACCACTATTGCTGGCCCCCCAAGGACAAGTGGAAAATATGGGAGTGCAGTGGGGCGCAGAAATCCACCGAATACTAGTGAATGGCACGCAAGCCTGAAATACTTTGTCCTTATTTAATCGAACGTAACACACACAAATGGAGCCTAACCCAACCTAACACGGCGGGACCGCTTTTGCTGGCATCAACAGAGACAAGCAGAATGTACCAGAGCAGAGTATATCGCAGAAATACACCGCATTGCAGCGAAGAGCGAAAAAGGCGAAGACATTCAAACATAACCTGACCAAATGTTACCTAACCAAACGCTGCATAGCCGAACGTGACGTGCTGCGACCACTGCTCCTGTCCACCGCAGAGCATGGCAAAATGAAGTAGAGCACAGTAGTTCAAAGTAATACGCCGAAAAGCATTGTAAAGCACAAATGTCATAGTAGCATATCCTAACCTAGCCAGGCGTGACATAACCAAACGTAGCATAGCTCAACCTATGATGACGAGACCACTATTGCTGGACCCCACATAGACAAGCAAAATGTAGTAGAGCACAGTGGATCACAGAAATCCGCCGAATATCAGTTTATAGCACAAAGGTCAAAGGAATCTTAACCGAAGCTTCCTAACCTAACTTAACGAAACGTAACCAATCTCAATCTAACGCGCCGAGATCACTATCACCGACGACCACAGAGCCAAGCAGAGCATAATAGCGCACAATGGAGCGCAGAAGTCCGGGGAACGGCAGTGTGTAGCACAAATGTCAAAGTAGCCTATCCTGACCTTGTCAAACGTAACACATTCAATCGTAGCATAACTCAACCTAACATAGCGATACCAATACTGCTGCACTCCGCAGAGGTGAGCTGAATGCACTACAGCACAGTAGAGTGCATAAATCCGCCGCATTGCAGCGAACAGCAAAGTAGCCGAAGGTATCTCAACACAACCAGACCAAACTTAACCTAACCTAGCGCTGCATAACCCAATATGACGTGCTGCGACAACTGCGCCTGGCCTCTACAGAGCATAGCAGAGTCTAGTAGAGCACAATAGAACGCAGGAATTCGCCGGAAGCGGTCTAAAGCACGAAAGTCAATGTAGCCTGCCCTAACCCAGCCAAACGTGACATACGCATACGTCGACTTGCTCAAACGAATCAGACGAGACTACAGATACTGACCTCCCCAGATCCCAGCAGAATGTATTAGGACGCAGTAGACCACAGATGTACTCAGAATAACAGTGTACATCGCGAAAGTCATATGTATTCTGACCAGGCTAATTCTAGCCTAACACAAATATACGTAACATGACAAAAGCCGACGTGCCACGACCACAATTGCTCGCCTCCGCAGAGTATATCTGTGTATAGTTGAGTAACGCGGAGCGCAGAAATCCACGGAATAGCGGTCTATAGCACAAAAGTCAAAGAAATCCTAACCGAGCCTACGTAACATAACGTGTAGAAATGTGACCCTACTCACCCTAACGTGCCGAGCACACTATCACTGGCACCACAGAGCCATCGGGGCATATTAGAGCACATTAGAGCGTAGAGATCCACCGAACAACAGTGTATAGCGCAAAAGTCAAAGTAGCAAATCCTAACCTAACCAAATGCAACAAACCCAATCTGAGACTAACACAGGCTAATACGATGGGGCCGCTATTGCTGGCCTCAACAGAGACAGGCAGAAGGTACCAGAGCACAGTTGAGCGTAGAAATCCACCACATTGCAGTGAAGAGTGCAGAAGCAGTAGACACGCGAGCACGACCTGACCTAACCTAACCAAATCGAAAGTAGCATATCTCAATATAATTTGCAGCGACCACTGCTCCCGGCCCTCTATAGCCAAGCGGAATGCGGTAGAGCACAGTAGATCGCAGAAATACACCGGATAACATTGTATAGCACGAAAGTCAAAGCTACCGTTACCGAACACAGTCTAACCTAAACTAACCAAACGTTGCCTAACTCAACCTAACGTGCCGAGACCAATGTTGCTGGTATTCCGACGGCTAAGCATAATTTAGTAGAGCACAGTACAGTGCAGGGATACACCGAATAGCAGTGTACAGCACGAAAGTCTAAATTACCTGGCCGAGGTTAACCTAACCTAACCTAACCTAACCAAATGTAAGCTAACCCGACCTAACCTGCGGCGACTAATATTGCTGGCATCCACGGGCCCAAGCAGAAAACACTAGAACACAGCATATCGCACAAATCAACCTCATTGCAGTTTAAAGCACAGAAGTCAGTGTAGCCTATCCTAATCTAGCCAAACGTGACATGTCCAAGCGTAGTATAACTGAACCCAACATGACGAGACCACCATTCCTCGCTACCGCAGGGACAAGGCGAATGCTCGAAAGCACATTGCAGCGCAGAAATACACCGCATTGCCGTAAATAGCACAATCGACATTCATATCCAAGCATAACCTGACCTAGCCTAATCAAACCGAACGTAGCATAACACAGCATAACGTACAACGACTACTGCTCCTGACCTCCCCATAGCCGAACAGAATGTAGCAGAGCAGTGTGGATCACAAAAATACACCGAATAACGGTGCGTAGCACGAAAGCCGCAGCTGTCCTGACCGAACTTAACCGAACCTAATCCAACCAAATATAAACCAACTCAAAATAACGAGTCACGACCACTATTGCTCGCCTACCCAGTGTCGGGCGGAGTATAACGGAGAAATGAGTAGCGCAGGAATACTCCCAATATAAGTGTATGGCACAAAAGTGAAAGGAATCCTGACCATACCTTCCCAACCTACCATAACGAAAGGTAACATAACTCAACCGGACGTGCCGATACCATTATTGCTGGCCACTCCATAGCCAAGCAGGTAGTATTGGAGCGCAGTAGGGCACAGAAGTCCACCGAATGGCAGTGAATGGCACGAAAGTCTAAGATACTCTGTCCTAACGTAACCACACTTGCCATATGGAAACGTAGCCTGGCCTAACCTAAGGCGGCGAGACCAATATTGCTGGCTTCGCCAGAGCCAAGCAGAAGATATTGGAACACAGTAGAGCGCACGTATCCGCGGATAGCAGTGTAAAGCACAGAAGTCAAAGCTATCCTATGCTAACCTCACCAATCGTGACACACCCAAACGTAGCACAAATCAACATATCGTGACGAGGCCACCCTTTTTGGCCCCAAATGTACAAGCTGAATGCACTACAGCGTCGTAATGCGCAGAAATCCGTTCCATCTCAATGAATAGCACAAAAGCCGTAGATACCATAGTCTACCCTGGCCTAACCTAACCTAACAGAACGCAGCATATCTCAAAATAGCCTGCCGCGGCCACTACTCCTGGTCTCCGCATGGCCAAGCAGAATGTAGTAGAGCAGAGTGTAGCACAGAAGTCCACCGAATGAAAGGGTACAGCACGAAAGTCGAAGCATTCCTTACCAAACATAACCTAGCCTAACTTAACCAAACGTAACATAACTCAACGTAATTTTCCGCCATCGCTACATCTCGACACCCCAAAGTCGAGCAGAGTATAGTAGAGCAATGTTGAGCGCAGAAATCCGCCGAATAGCAGCGTATTGCACAAAAGTTAGAGTAGCCCATCCTAACCTAGCCAAACGTAACACACCGAAACGGACCCTAATCGAAACTAACACGACGGAACTGCTATTACTGGCCACCCCGGAGCCAAGCAGAACATATTAGTGCGCAGTAGGGCGCAGAAACCCGACGAATAGCTTTGAGCGGCACAAAAGTCTCAGCTATTCCGTCCTAGCATATCCAAACCTGTCATATGCAAACGTAGCCTACGTAAACCTAACGCGCCTGTTGCTTCTATTGCTGTCCACCCCAGAGCCAAGCAGAATATAGATGAGCACATTATAGCGCAGAAATCCACCGAAAATCAGCGTATAACGTGAAGGACTGTGCTACACGAACCAAACTTCAGCTAACCTAACATAACAGAACGTAACCTTACTAAACCTAACGTGCCACGACAACTGCAGCTGGCATCACGAGAGTGAATCATAGTAGAGCACAGCAATGCAGAGCGCAGAACTCGACCGAATATCAAAGTATAGCTCATAAGTTAAATATAGCCTGAAGAAACTCAACCAAACCTAACCTTAACATACGTCGCCTAACTCAACATAACGTTCCGGGACCATCACTGCTGGTATTCCCACCGCCAAGCTGTACACATTGGAGCACAGTAGAGCGCATAAATCCATCGAACAGTAGTATATAGCACAAAAGTCAAAGCAATCCTCTCCTAACACAGCCAAATATGCCATACACAAAGGTGGCATAACTGAACCTATCGTGCCGCGACCAGTACTGCTGGCCTCCACAGAGCCAAGCAGAACATACTAGAGGAGAGCAGAGTGCAGAAATCCATAGAATCACAGTTAATAGCAGAAAAGTCAAAGCTATCCATACCTAACGAAAGCCAGCATAACGTAACCAAACGAAGTCAGTGAACCTAACGTGCCAAGGCCACTGTGTCTGGCCTCTCCAAAGCCCAGCAGCACACACTAGGGCAGAGTAGTGCGCAGACATCTAGAGAATAACAGTGTATATTGGAAATGTCAACGCCACCCAAACATTACCCAAACTAGCCAAAAACAGTCATACGTAGCTTAACTCAATCTAATGTGCCGAGAGCACTATCACTAGCCTCCCCAGAGTTAAGCAGAACATACTGGAGCGCAGTAGGGACCAGGAATCCACAGAATCGTGGCGTATGAAGGAAAAGTCAAAGCTACCCTAGCATAACGCAAACTAACATAACCTATCCAAACATAGCACAACTCAAACTAACACGCCGAGGCAACCACTACTGTCCTCCCCAGAGCGAAGCAAAACTTACTAGAGCACAGTAGAGCGCAGAAATCCACCGCATTGCAATGTATAGCGCAAATGTAGAAGATATTCCAAACAAACCTGCGCCAACATAACCTGACCAAACAGAGGTCGACTCAACGTTATGTGCCGCGACCGCTGTTGCTGACCTCCCCGTAGCCCAGCAGCTTATAGTAGAGCGCAGTAGGGCGCAGAATTTCTTCGAACGGCAGTGTATAACACTAAAGTCAACGCTACCCAAACCAAAATACACCTAGCCTAACCTAGCCAAACGTAACATAGCGAAACGTGAAGAGCCACGTCCACTGTACCTGGCCGCACGAGAGCCAAGCAGAGTGTAGCAGAGCAGTTTAAAGCGAAGAAATCGACAGGGTAGCAGTGTACATCCCAAACATCAAAGATGTTCTAACCAAACATATCCCAACCTAGCCAAGCCATGCATAACATAGCTCTACCTAGCGTGCCTAGACCACTATTGCTGACCTCCACATAGCCAAGCAGGGCATACCGGCAAACAACAGAGCGCAGAAATCCACCCAAAGGCAGTGCACACCACGATAGTCAAACGTGTTCAAACCTCACCTGTCCTAACCTAACCTAACCTAACCTAAAGTAGCCTAACTAAACGTAACGTGCCGAGAATGCTATGGCTGGCCTCCCCAGAGCGAAGCAGAGCACGCTAGACAAATGTAGTGCGCATAGGACCAACGAAAACCAGTGTAAAAGAGAAGAAGTCTAAGATATACCCACGCAACCTAACCAAACGTAACATATCTCACCCTAGCGTGCCGAGACCACAGCTGCTGGAATCCCCAGAGCCGAGCAGAATTTACTAGAGCACTGTAGAGCGCTAAAATCCACCGAATAGCAGTGTACAGCACGAAAGTCAAAGCTATCACCTTCTAACATATACAACCGTAATATAAAGAATCGTTAGCGTAACACAAACTAACGTGCCGCGTCCACGATCTCTGGCATCACGCGAGCTAAGCAGAGCATTGTAGTGGATAGTAGAACGCAGAAATCCATAGAATCGCAGTCTATATCAGAAAAGTCTAAGCTACTCAAGCCAAACCCAAAACAACAGGACCTAACCAAACAAGGGATAGCTCAACACATCGTGCCGTGACAACTATTGCCGGACTCCACACGGCCGGGTAGTGTGTAGAAGAGCACAGTAAAGCGTATAAATGCACCGAATATCAGTGTATACCGCGAAAGTCAAATCCATCCAAACCCAAACCAATCTAACGTAAGGTGGTCAAACGAAGCATACTGAACATAACGGGCCGAAACCGCTATTACTGGCCTCCCCATAGTCGAGCTGAGGAAAGAAGAGCCACGTAGGGCGTAGAAATCCACCGGATAGCCTCGTATAGCTCAAAAGTCAAAGGTATCCTATCCTAACATATCCATACGTAACATAACCAAACGCTGATCAACTTAACCTCACGAGCAGAGGCGACCATTGCTGGCCTCCAGAGCGCTATGCAGGACATATTAGAGGAGAGTGGGGCACAGAAATCCATAAAATCGAAGTTTATAGCGAAAAACACAATACAATGCAAACCTTGCCATGCAAACAAAAACGAACCGAACGTAACCTAACACAACCTAACATTCCGCGGCCTCTATTTCTGGCCTCCCAAGAGCAAAGCAGGGCGTATTAGAGCTCAGAATGGCGGACAAATCCACCGAAAGGCAGTATGCAGCGTAAAAGTGAAACGTTACCTATCCTGTCCTAACCAAACGTAACACTACCAAACTTAACCAAGCTCAACCTGACGTGCCGCCACCACTACTGCTGGACTCCGCAGAGTCATGCAAAATATATTATAGGAGAGTAGGGAGCTGAAATCCTTAGAATCTCAGTGTACAGCAGAAAAGTCGAAGATATCCATATACAACCAAAAGTAAGTAACCTAACCTGACGTAGCCAAACACAAGGAAACGCGCCGTGACCACAATTGCTGGATTCCCCAGTGTCCGGCAGATTAGTGTAAATCAGAGTGGATGGCAGGTATCCACCGAACATCTGTTTATAGCACGAAAGTCAAAACTAACCTAGCCAAACCTAACCTATCCTAACCAAACCAAACGTAATGTAACTCAAGCTATAGTGCCATGACCGCCATTTCTCGCCTCGCCAGTGTCGAGTAGAGTATAGTAGTGCAACGAAGATCGCCGATATCCAACGAAGAGCATTGCATAGCACAAAGGTCTAAGCTGCCCTATCCCAACATGACCAAACGTAACATAACCGTACGCAACATATCTCAACCTAACTTGCCGAGAGAACTATATGTGTGTCCACAGAGACAAGCAGAGCGTGGTAGCGCGCAGGGGGGCACAGGAGTCCATAGAATAGCAGTGTGTAGCACAAAAGTCAATGCTAACCTAACCTAACACAACGTAGCCTGATCTATCCGTACGTAATCTATCTCAAACTACCTTACGGCGACCACTATTGCTGCCCTCCCAAGAGTCCAACAGAGTATAGCAGTGCAATGTAGATCGCGGAAATCCACTGAATAGCAGTGTACATCGCAAAAGTCAAAGCTGTCCTGTCGTAACGTAGCCAAACGTAACACAACCAAACGCAACATAACTCAGACTGACGTGCCGAGACAAATGCTGCTGCCTCCCCCCCCCCCATAGCCAACGGAATATACTAGAGCACAGCAGAACGCAGATGTCCACCGAGTACCAGTGTGTAGCACAAAAGTCAAAGCCATCCTACCAAACTTAACCAAACCAAGGCTAGCCAAGCGCAACATATCGAAACCAAACGTGCAACGACCACAATAGCCTGCCGCCCAGAGACATGCTGATCATAGCGGAGCAATGCATAGCTCAGATGTCGACCACATAGCGGTGTATAGTACGTAGTCAAGGCTATCAAAGCCTAACCAAGACCATCATAACCTACCCAAACGTGGCCCAACTCAGGGTTTGGTGCGGAGACCACTATTGCTGGCCTCCACAGAGCCGAGCAGAGCATAGTAGGACTACGTAGAGTGTAGAAATCCACTGGTTAGCATTGCACAGCGCAAAAGTCAAAGCTATTCTATCCTAACGTATCCAAACGTAATATTCCTAAAGGTAACCTAAACTAAGCTAACGGGGCGGGACCACAATTGCTGGACATCCAGAGCCTAGCAGAACATATTAGAGCACAGTACCATGCAGAGACCCACGGAATAGCAGCGTACAGCACGCTAATAGAAGCTAGACTGTCCCAACAAAGCAAAACGTAACGTAACCAAATGAAACCTAATTCAACGTAACGAGCCGGTACCATTATTGCTGCCTTCCACAGAGCCAAACAGGACATATTATAGGAGAGAAGAGCGCAGAAGTTCACAGAATTGCAGTTCTAGCGCAGTAGTCGAAGCTACCCTATCCTAACGTAACCAAACGGAACATAGTCGAACGTAGCCTAACTCAAACTAACGTGCTGAGACCACAATTACTGGCCTCCCCATAGACAAGCAGAACACACAACAGCACAGCAGACCGCAGAAATCCGCCGAATAGCATTGTAAAGCAAAAATACCAAAGCCACCCTAACCGTACATAACCTACCCCTTTCAAACCAAACGTAACCATAACACAACAAAACGTTTCACGCCCACTATTCCTGACCTCCCCGGAGGCTAGCAGGGGCTAGTAGAACAATGCAGAGCGCAGATATCGACCGAATTGCAGTGAATACCACAAAAGTCAAAGCTATGATGGCCAAACGTAACCTAACCTGGACAAGCAAAACGTAGCGTAACCCGACGTAACGTACGAGCCCACTATTACTGGACACGCCAGAACCAAGCAGATTATAATAGGGCAATGTGAAGCGCAGAAATCCACTGAGAAGCAGTGTATAGCACAGAAGTCGAAGCTATCTTCTCCTAACCTGACCAAACGTAACATAGCCAAGCGTAACCTAACTCACTATAACGTGCCGCCAACACAATTTCTGGCCTCCTCGCGGCCGAGTATATCATATCAGTGGCGTGTGGAGCATAGAAATCTATCGAATCGCGGTGTAAAGCAGAAAAGTCAAAGCTATGCGAACCTATTCCAAACTAACGTAGCCTAACCAAGCGCAGCCTAACTAAACATAACGTGCCGCGACCACTACTGCTGGCCTCCACAGAGTCTGGCAGATTATAGTAGAGCGACGTAGAGCGCAGAAGTCCGCCGAATAACAGAGTATACCCCGAAAGTCAAAGCAGGCCAAGCCAAACCCAAGCCTAACCCAAGCCAACATAACCTAACTGAACGTAGCCTAACTCAACCAAAGGTGCCGAGAACACTATTACTCGGCACCCGGTGTAGAGCAGAGTACAGTAGAGCTATGTAGAGCGTAGAAATTTTCCGAATAGCGTAGTATAGCACAAAAGTCGGAGATACCGTATCATAACCTAACCAATCGTAACATTTCTAAACGTACCATAACGCTTCCTATCGAGCCATGACCACTAATGCTGGTATCCCCAGATTCGGGCAGTGTATAGTAGAGCACAGTAGAGCGCAGAAAGCCACCAACCAGCTATGTATAGTACAAAAGTCACAGATAACCTAACCTAACCTAGCAAAGACTAACCTAGCCAAACGAAGCCTAACTCAAACTATCGTCCCGAGAGCATAACTGCTGGCATACCTAGCGCCGAGCAGAGCGTATTGTAGCACAGTAATGCACAGAAATCCAGCAGAGCTGTGCATAGCGCAAAAGTCAATGCTACCATATCCTAATCTATCAAAACGTATCATAAGCAGACGTAACGCAACACATACTGACGTTCCACATGTACTATCGGTGGCCACCAGAGAGCTAAGCAGAGTATAGCGGAGCAACCTGGAGCGCTGAAATCTTCCGGATATGAGATTTCAGCGCAAAAGACGAATCTGCTCCAACCAAGCCCAACCACGCCTGACCTAACCAAACGTAACATAACTCAACCTAACGTGGGGCGACCACTATTGCTGCACTCCCGAGAGCCGAGCAGAGTATGGTAGAGCAATGTGGAGCACAGAAATCCACCGGACATCAGTGTATAGCAATATAGTCGAAACCACCCTAACCAAACTTAATCTAACATCACCTAACGGAAAGTAACCTACCTAAACCAAACGTGCCACGACCACCACTGCTGGCCTCCCCAGTGAAAAGGGTATGCTAGTACAGGAATACCTCGAGCAGATATCTGCCGTATAGCAGTGTATAGCACAAAAGGAAAAGCCATGCTTACCGAACATATCAAAACCTAGCCAATCCAACCGTAATCCAACCCAACCTAGTGCGCCCGGGCCTCGATTCCTGGCCTCCCAGGAGCCGGGCAGAACATACTAAGGCACAGTAGAGCGCAGTGTTCGACCGCATTGCAGTGTGCGGCACAGAAATCAAAGAAATTCTAACGCAACCTCTCCGCGCTTAGCCAAGCTTAGCGGAACATAGCTAATCATAACGTGCCGAGAATAATATTTCTGGCCTCCACAGAGACAAGCAGGACACATTACAGAAATGTAGAGCACCGAAGTCCACCGAATAGCGGTGAATAGCAGAAAAGTCAAAGTTACCCTATCCTAACCTAACCAAACGTAACATAACCTAACGCTATAGATCCCAACCTAACGTGCCGAGACCACCGTTGCTGGCATTCCCAGAGCCAAGCAGAACATACTAGAGCACAGTAGAGAGCGGATGTCCACCGGACAACAGTCTATATCACGAAAGTCAATGCAATCCAAGCCTAACCCAAACTAACATATCCACAACCAACGTAGCCTAACTAAGCCTAACCTGCCGAGACCACTATTACCGGCCTCCTTAGAGTCGGGCAGAGTACAGTAGAGCAATGTAGATCGATGCTAACCTCCGAACTGCGGTGCAAAGCACAATAGTCAAAGATATCCCATCCTAACCTAACCAATCGTGACATTACCAAACGTAGCCTAACACCACCTATCGTGCCATGGCGACTATTGCTGGCCTCGCTATAGTCGGGCAGAGTACAGCAGAACACAGTACAGCGCAGAAAGCCAAAGGTAGCAATGTATGGCATAAAAGTCGAAGATGTCTGGAGCTAACCAGATCTAACAAAACCTAACCAAACGTAGAGAAACTCAACCTTACGTGCAGACACCACTATTGCTGCCCTCTCCAATGCCAAACGCGGTACACTAGAGCGCAGTAGAGTGCAAAAATTCGCGGCATTGCCGTGTACAGCACAAAAGCCGTTGTCACCCTAGCTTAACCTTACCTAATCTAACATAACCAAACACATCATAACCCAATATGACATACTACGTCCGCTGCTCCTGGCCTCCCCAGAGCTAAGCAGGGGGTAGTAGAGCACAGACTGTCCCAGAGATACACCGAATTACAGTGTGCAGCACGAAAGTTGAAGATATCCTGGCTAAAGAAGCCTACCCTAACCTAACCTGACCAATCGTAGCGAAACTCGACCTAATGTGACACGGCTACTGTTGCTTTACTCCCCAGAGTCAAGCAGATAATAATAGAGCAACGTAGAGCATAGAAATCCACCGAAAAGCAGTGTATAGCACAGAACTTGAGGATACCCTAACCAAACCTGACTTAACCTAACCTCGCCGAACGTAGCATAGCTAAACATATCCTGCCGCAGCCACTGCCCCTGGCCTGCCCTGATCCAAGCAGAATGTAGCATAGCACAGTAGATCACAGAAATCCTCCGAATAACAGTGTATAGTACGAAACTCGTATATATCCTGACCAAACTTAACCTAACATTTCCTATCAAATGTAGCCTAGCAAAACTTGACGGGCCACGAGCACTATTTCTCGCCACCCCAGAGTCGAACGGAGTATAATAAAGCAATGTAGAGGGCAGAAATCCACTGAATAACAGCGTATACTGCGAAAGTCAGAGCTACTCTAACCCAACTTAGCTCAACCTGACATTCCCAAGCATAACCTTACTCAAAGTAACGTGCCGCGACCACGATTCGTCGCATCCCCAGAGTCGGGCAGAATATAGTAGAGCAATGTAGAGCGCAGAAATCCAGCGAATAGCAGTGTACAGCGCATAAGTCGAGCCTATCTTTACCAAAACTTTCCTAACCTTGCCATGCCGAGCGTAAATTAACTAAACCTGGCGTGCCGAGAACACTTTTGATGGTCTCCCCAGAGCCAAGCAGATCATATTAGTGTGGAGTAGAGCACAGAAATCCATAGAATCGCAGTGTATAGCAAAAAAGTCAAAGCCATGCAATCCTAACTCAAACAAATATTATCCGACAAAACAAGTACTAACTCAACATAACGCGCCGCGGCCACTATTGCTGTTCTCCCAGAGCCGAGCGGAGTATAGTTGAGCAACGTACAGCGCAGATACCGACCGAAGAGGTGTGTACAGCGCAAAAGTCAAAGCTGTCCAATCCTAACCTAACCAAACGTGACCTGATCAAACGCAGCTTAACTGATCCCGACGTGCCGAGACCGCTATTGCTCTCCGCCCAGCGCCCAGCAGGGCGTATAAGAGCATATTGGGGCGCAGATATCAAACGTATAGTAGTGTATGGAACGAAAGTTGGAGCTATCGTGTCCTAACCAGGCAAAACGTAACGTAACCGGACGCAACCTAACTCAGCCTAACTTGCCGAGACCACTATTGCTGCCCTCCCCATAGCCAAGTAGATCACATCGGAGGGGAGTAGAGCGCAGAAATCAACAGTATCGCAGTGCATAGCACAACAGTCGATGCTACCATATCCTAACATAACCGCACGAAACGTAACCGAACATAGCCTAGTTCAAACTAACCTGCGGAGGACGCGGTTGCTGGACTTCCCCGGGCCAAGCTGCTGATATTAGAGAGCAGTAGAGTAAAGAAATCCGCCGAACAGCAGTATATAGCACGAAAGTCAGGGCTATCCTAACCTAACCTGTACAAACCTAGCCTAACCGAACGTAGTCTATCTCAACACAAGGAGCCGAGGCTACTATTTCAGGCCACCCAAGAGCCTAGCAGAGTATACTAGAGCACTGTAGAACGCAGAAATCTGCCGAATGGCAGAGCATGGCATAAAAGTTAAAGCCATCCTCCCCAAAATTAACGAATCGTGTCATAGCCAAGCGTAATATCGATAAACCAAACGTGGCGCGACCACTTTTCCTGGCCTCCCCATAGTTGAGCAGAGCATAGTGGAACTACGTTGAGCGTAGAAATTCAACGAGCAGCAGCGTATAACACAAAAGTCTAAGCCATCCTATCCAAACGTGACGTAACATAACGCAACCTATTGTGCCACGACCGTTATTGCTGGACTCCCTGAAATCGAGCAGAGTATAGTAGAGATATGAAGAGCGCAGGAATCCACCGAATAGCAGTGTAGAGCACAAAAGTTAAAGCCATCCATATCTAACCAAACAATTCGTGACATAGCCAATTGTAGCATAACTCAGAGTAACGTGTCGCGGCCACTACTGCTGGCCTCAGCAGATTCAAGCTGGTGATAGTAGAGACTAGTAGGACCCAGAATTCCACCGCATAAGAGCGTATAGCACGAAAGACAAAGCTGTCCTCTCCTAACACAGTCTATCGTAACCTAACCGAACGCAGCATAACTCAATGTATCGTGTCGAGAACAATATTGCCGGCATCGCCAGAGCCGAGCAGAGAATATTAGAGCACAGTAGAACGCAGAAATCCACCGTATTGCTATGCACAGCACAAAAGTAAAAGCTATCGTGGCCAAATTTAGCCAAACCTAACCTAACCGAACGTAATCCATCACATCGTATCGTTCAGAAACATCCATTGCTGGACTCCCAATGGCCAAGCAGAATACAGTAGATGACAGTAGAGCGCAGATATCCACCGAGTATCAGTGTACACCACGAAAGTCAAATCTACCCGAAACTAACCCAAACTGACTTAACGAAACCATACGTTGGCTATCACAAACTGACGGGCCGAGATCTCTATTACCGGCCTCCCCATTGTCGAGCAGAGTATAGTGGAGCAACGTAGAGCGTAGAAATCCACCGTACAGCAGTGTATAGCACTAAATTCGAAGCTATCCTGTTCTAACCAATCCAAACGGAATATAATCAGACGCAGCCTAACTTAGCCTAACGTGCCGAGAACACTATTGCTGGCCTTCCCCGGGCAAAGCGGAACATATTAGAGCGCTGTAGTGCACAGATGTCCACCGTATAGCAGAGTGTTGCTCAGAAGTCAAAGCTATCCTACCCAAGCCTAACCAAACGTAACAACAGCAGACGTAACGTAACACAACCTTACGTGCCACGACTGCCATTGTTGGCCTCACGAGAGCTAAGCAGAGTATAGCAGAGCGATGAGGAACGATGAAATCGTCCGAACATCAGTGTACAGCACAAAAGACAATGCTACCCTAACCAAACCTAGCCAAGCTTAACCTAACAGAACGAAACGAAACTCAACCTAACGTGATGAGAGCCCTATTCCTGTCGTCCAGAAAGACATGCATAGTGTGATAGCGCGCCGGAGAGTGCAGAAGTCGATAGAATAGAAATGTGTAGCACAAAAGTCGTAGCTATCATAACTTAACACAAGGTAACCTAACAAAGCCATACGTAATGTAAATCAACCTAGCTTGCCGCGACCAGTTTTGCTGGCCTACCGAGAGTAGAGCAGAGTATAGTAAAGCCATGCGGAGCACAGGAACCCGCCGAACAGCAGTATATTGCACAAAAGTCAAAGATATCCTATCATAGCCTTACCAAGCGAAACATAACCGAACGAACATATCTCAACCTAACGCGCCTATACCACTATTTCTGACCTCCCCAGTGCAAAACAGAAAATATTAGAGCACCGCAGGGCGCAGAATTCCACCGAATGGCAGTGTACAGCATAAAAGTTAAAGCCATCCTTTCCTAGCCCCCCAAATCGCAACGTAACCAAACGTAACATAACACAAAATAAGTCCACCCCAGATTCGAGCAGAGTATAGTAGAGCAGAGTAGAGCGCAGAATTCCACCGGATAACTGTATAACACGAAAGTCGTAGCTATACTATCCTAACCCAAACAGACGAAACCTAACCAAACGCAGCGTAACTCAACCTCACGTGCCGAGAGCACAATTGCTTGCTCGCCGGAGACAAGCGGATGATAGTAGAGCAACGCAGATCGCAGATATCGACCGAAGAGCAGCGTATAGCACAAAAGTTAAAGTCTCCCCAACCAAGCTTAACCTAACCTATCGCAGCCAAACGTAATATAACTAAACCAAACGTGCCACGAACACTATTGCTGGCCACCCCAGAGTCGAGCAGAGTATAGTAGAGCAATGAAGAGCGCGGAAATCCACAGAATAGCCGTCTACAGCGCAAGAGTCAAAGTTAAACTAACCTATGCTATGCAAACTTAACATAACCACAAGCAGCCTGACACAACCTAACCTGCCGAGGCCACTACTGCTGGCCTCCCAAGCGCCAAGCAGAAGATATTAGTGCAGAGTATGGCGCAGGGGACCACCGAATAGCAGCGTATAGCAGAAAAGTCAAAGCCAATCGAGCCTAACCTAAACAAATGTCACTTAACCATACGAAGCCAAAAACAGAATAGGGAGCCGCGGCCACTATTAATGGATTCCCCAGGGAGGAGCAGAATATAATAGAGCAGAGGAGCGCGCAGAAGTGCTCTGAAAGGCAGTCTACATCACAGAAGTCAATTCTATCTCGTAATAACGTATAAAAACTTAATACAAACAAGTGTAACCTAACTAAACACAACGTGCAGAGATTACCATTTCTGGCTAAACCAGAGACAAACGGATGCCAGTAGAGCCATGCAGTGCGCAGATATCGACCGAATTGCAGTGTATGGCATAAAAGTCAAAGCTATCTTGACCATACCTATCCTAACCTAGCCAAGCCACGCGTAATATAACATATCGTAGCGCGACGAGGCCACGATTGCTGGCCTCCCGAGAGTCGAGCAGTGCATGGCAGAGCAACGTAGACCGCAGGAATCCACCAAATTGCCGCGTACAACACAATAGTCAAGGCTACCCCATCCTAACAGAGCCAAACGTAACATAGCCAAACGCAACATATCCAAGACAGACGAGCCGAGGCCGATACTGTGGCCTCATCATAGCCACGCAAAATGTACTAGAGCTCCGTTCGGCGCAGAAATCCACTGAATACCAGTGTACATTATTAGATTCAAGGCCATCATAGCCAAACTAAGACTAATCTGACCTAACCTAACCTAACGCAATTCAACAAAGCGTGCCAAGACCGCTACTGCTGCCATCCATAGGGCCAAGCAGAACATATTAGAGGAGGCTAGATCGCAGATGTACACGGAATCGCAGTGCACAGCACAATACTCGAAGCTACACCATCCTAACATAGCCAAGCGTAA
>NW_016909136.1:0-2206 GCF_001483705.2 Eufriesea mexicana
AAAACAAAAATTAATAACTAACAATTTAGAGTTAAATTCTTTACGAATATTATATAAGAATATAGCCTGAAGTTCCAGCTTTGCAACGAAATTATAAAAGTTCACGAATTGTTTACAGATATTGAGTAATTAATAATTTTTCACTGCCGGGTTCATTCTATCCTTTTCTATCCCCTCTCTGTCCTTGTCAGTCACGTGATCAACTGTCCGTCGACCTCCTTGCCTATTCTATATTCCTATCACTTTTATGCTTTTTGAGCCCAAATCATAGATGGCGCTGATTGAAACTGCCGAATTAAAGACCACGTGACCTGTTGGGCGGGAGAAACAAAACAATAAATGGACATAAATAAGTATAACATTTTTCTTCGTTTTTTAGTTACACTCTTAATAGCCCGTCGAACATGAAGTCATAGATGAAGATGCATGCTTTTGTTCGTGGTAAAAAGAAAATGAAACTGCCATGGTTATATGTTAAAGTACTTTTTATTCACTTTGAAGGTTTCACATATACATGTTAATTGTTAACGTCATAATAAATAATAACATATAGACATTAGAATCTGAGTAGATGTCCGTATCACGGACCGTTGAGAGAAAAAGATGTCTCGTAATACATATCATGTAATAATTATCACTATAATGTCAATATATATATGTACAATATTCATAGACATATGATAAATGATTCTATTCGAATACATGAGTTATCCTAATAATTCTTGACATCTCTTATCGTGCATCTCCTCGGCTTTCTCTTGTGCTAAGCCTCATAAGGAGTTTTTTATTCCCTATTCATTTTCCTTTATACCCTTATCATCTTCAACGTCATCTATTATATAATTTTGTACTTTCTTCGGTTCCTTCTTTGTATCTCTCGTGTATTTTTTATCCTATCCTTCATTGCTCTGAAAATATAAATATAAGAGACAGTCAATGGAAAATCCTACTTTGTATAACATAATTATACTGTAAACAATAAACTAACTCTTTCTCTTGATTTACAACTTCTAATTCTTCTTGAGTTTCTACTTCGTCGTCACTTTCCCAATCGCTACTATGGTCTTCCTTTCTGTTTTTATTTTCAAGTCCGGGTGGTTCAACAGCTGGTTGTGAGCTTAATTGTGGATCAGTTAAATGATCATGAGCTGATTTGCTCTTAACGCTAAACATTTTATTTAATATTACAGATTCTTCTTCACCTTCCTCTGCTTGTTCACCAAATGATAAAGGATTGAAATCTCTGTAACAAAATTTTTCATTGTAAAGAATAGTACTATCACAACAAAATTCTGCAAACATATATGATATTAATTTTACTGTTGCTGTTTTAGTTTTTGAATTGTTCTTTACCTCTTCACTTTGCTGTACTATTATTCTTGGAATAATATCAGGAAATGGATTGTTCAATATTATAGTTTATATAAATCTTGAAGGATAATTTGGTCTATCATTCTACAAAACATAGGAAATATTATATTTATATCAATTATTAATATATTTTCTTGTAAACATTCAATTTACCTCATCTACAAGTGCTTCTACCAGTTTAAGCATGTTATATATAGTTTCTTCAGTAACTTTACCAAAGATTGTATGTTTATTCTGCAAATCTGGTGTAGAACTAAGTGTAAAGAACCATTGTCATCTTTTCCAGCATTACCATAGCAATTAAGTCTCGTCGACAAAAACGTAATCTTGTATGAAATTTGTCCTAAAACACATATATCCAATAATTATTTTTGAATAAAAAAGGAATTCATTTTATTTTTAAATATAATCTCACTTTAAATGGTTCTCCATATATTTTATCACATTCTCCTGTACCTGTGGGATTACCACCTTGTGTTATGAATCCTTTGATAATTCTATGAAATACAGTGTCATTCTAATAACCTTCCATACATAATTGTATGGAGTTTCTACACACCCTTGGAGTTTCTTTTGCCCATAATCCTAATTCAATATCACAATTAATGGCTGACTCTTGCATATGAATATAACTCATGTTTATAAGTGTCCTGCAATAAAAACAATCCTTCGTCAATAATATTTCATATTTAATCTTTAGTCATTTACAAATCAGTCAGCCAAATGGTTCTTTTTTCTAATAATCATCAGTAGGAAAGACATACCTTTTACCTCCTTTTAACGTTGTCTTTATTGGCTCAATCAATTCCATGTGTCACAGCCCCATTATTCCTGC